>NC_072768.1:30262752-30566081 GCF_022539595.1 Amphiprion ocellaris
GTCCCAATAGTGTAAGCCCAGAAAATAGACAAATAACAATACTGTACTACCAGTACAGGTTAAAAGTACTGTAAAATAAAAGACGAAAACAAAAAGAAATCTGAATAAAATAAATTGAATACGATACATCTCTTCACCTGGCTGGCTCTGGCCAGACAATTTCATCAATATCGCAGGCAATATCCTCATTGGCAAGACAACGTGGGAAGAACCGTCTTGAATGACGGATCCATCCTTGCACAGCTGTGGTGTCGATTTGGTCACAAGCTTCTTCCATGGCCTGAATGAGGGGCACCTGAGCCTGGGGCCAGAGATCATAAACCTTTCACCACCATGCCGAGAAAAACTCTTTGATGGCGTTTAGAAATGGAGAATATGGTGGGAGATACAGTACTGTCAACTGTGGATGGTGTTGAAACCAGTTCTGGACCAGAGCAGAGTGATAGAATGACACATTGTCCCAGATGACAATGTGCTGCATCTGGTGCATTTGGTTAATTACTGTGATGAGGTTGTGCAATCGGTCCAAAAATGTGAGAATATGATCTGTGTTGTAAGGGCCATTATTGGCATGATGGTGGTTTTACAGTGCTCAAACCTGATTGGTGTGTCTACAAAAAAGCAATCATGTATTTGCACACCTGATGTGTATGTGTTTAATCAGCTGGTTCATGGATGTGGTGATTTGTCAGTCAGTGCTTTGGAACTGCAAGGAAGTGACATCATGATTTACTGATCTGTATCTAATGTATACAAGTGTGTTTAGTGTTTGGCAAATCACTGTGTGTATTGTTCTGCAAAAAGTGTGAGGCTGACTTTGTGTTTATAGTAGTGAAAATCTGGTCCAATGTTTTGCTCCTTGAGTGTAAGGTGTTGATAATTATGTAATTCTTTTGTTTTTAGTGTTTATGCAATCATAAAAAACTGTAAAAGGGTGTTTTTCTTGCCACTGTCGCCTTAGGGCTTGCTCTAGGGGTTCAGGCATATGGGTTCTGTAAAGCGTCTTGAGACTATTTGTTATGTAATTCTTTTGCTTTTAATGTTTATGCAGTCATAAAAAACTGTAATCTTAAAAATATCATTAGCCTTTGTGTTCAGGGGCATTATTAAATAAACAATTTTTTACCTTTTCACACATTATTACAAGAGAAAACTATCAGGATTTTGGTGGTTGAGGTCCTGCATGATATCTCAGTTAGTTGTGGAAAAAAGTTTTCTGACACCCCATGCATTTGTGAAATATTGCATTAAGAATCACTCTTAGGTCTTCAAGTGCAATTTCTTTTAATACAGTCACAGCCAAAATACTAAACAAATCCTAAAAAAGCCATTAAACACTTAAAATTGATTTGTTCCATAAAAATACATAGGAGATTATAAGTATTGGGTCATTTTGGTTCCAGTGATCCACGAATGAAGGTCATGCTTTTTATTAAAAGAAACAATTTTTGTTGCTGTGCTTCGTGTCTATATAAAGCCAGCACATCTGAAAGTTCTTCAGAGACAAAAATGGCTAAAACAAGGAGCCCAACGCAGCAAACACTCCTGAAGATACAGATTCTCAGTCAGGAATGGTACAGCTGCCCCCAGATAGCCAGGAAGTGCAGATGCAGTCCTTCAGCAGTTGGAAACACTCTGCAGAAATACAGATAAACCAGGAGCTTGGAAGACAAACCAAGATCTGGGCGTCCAAGTGTTTCTTTAGCAAGAAATAATGGCATCCTGATACACATGTGCAGGGAAAACCACCAAATGACATCGCAGGAGCTTCAGTAGCAGGGGTCAAACCAAACTGATGTCCAGTGTTCCACCCAAACTGTACGTGGCCAACTTTTAGATGATGGCTGAAGGTCCAACAAGGCTGTCAAGAAGCCTCTGATCAATGACAGACAGAGGTTAGCCCAGCGTCAATGGGCCCAAGCACACAAGAACTGGACAGCCAGGAATTGGAAGAAGATTCTGTTGTCAGATGAGTCCAGTTTCCAGCTTCATCATCCTCCTGCTAATGTGAGGGTACGCAGAAGGCCAGGCAAAGCATTATCTCCAGCATGTACAGTACCTACTGTCAAGCATGGTGGAGGCAGCATCATTGTTTGGGGATGAATAAGTGCTGCTGGTGTTGGTCATTTCACTGTCTGTGATGGAACATTGAACTCTGCAAAGTATTGTGCCATTCTCCAAACCCACATGCTCCCTTCTGCACATGCACTGTTCCATCAAGGTCAAAACTGGATGTTTCAACAAGATAATGCCCCTTGCTACACATCCAGAGCCAGTAGAACATGGCTGCAGGAGCGCAGTGTCCAGGTCTTAGAGTGGCCAACTCAATCCCCGGAAATGAGCCCCATTGAAAATCTGAGGTCGATTATCAAAAGGTCTGTTTCAAAGCATAAAACAAAAAATTTAGAAGAATTAAAAGCAGTAATTTAAGAAGAATGGGACAAGATTTGCCCTCAACAGTGTGAAAGGCTCGTGGGGAACATGCCAGCCAGAATTAGAACTCTACTGCATGCTAATGGCAGGACTACTAAATATTAATTTGATGGTGTGATGGTTTATTTTTGTTCACTTTTGAACATTCTCTGTTATTTGTTGACTTTGATACTGACAGTGTTGAGACCTGACATATTGAAACTGTCAAGAAGTTAGTTTTGTTCATTTTTCTTGTACAAAAAAAAAAATATATCATTTGTGTTTGTTTGTGACTGTCAAGCATGGTGGAGACAGTATCATGGCCTGTTTTCCTGCTAGTTTGCCATTAGTCTATTCAGCCTCCTGTGTCTTTGTGTCTTTCGGATGTTTATTTGGATTCATTTTCTTAGGTTTTTTGCTTTCTTTGTTTGTTCACAAGCCTCTTCGTTTTTTTAAGGTTATCAAGGTATGTTCAGGTTTAACTCCGTGTTTTTAGTACTACGACTGTGGATGATTTCTGAACTTTGCTCTACAGCAGCATACAGTATTCTCCAGATAAGAGATCAGCACACATTAAAGAACTGCCTACTGACCAATCAGTTCTCTTGAACATCAGCATTACTTGAACATCCAGTGAACTTTGGTGCACAGATAATCCGATGGATGGATAATGGATGGATGTCACTGTGGTACTAGTAGTTCGTGCCCATGTTTGTGATTGTCGTCAGCAGTAGGGTTGTGTGCATCCTGCCAGCAGCATTCAGTGCATTAGTCATGGCTTTTAGCGTATACCTTCATTAGGTTTTTAAATCTTCTGACATAATCTGTCCTAAAGGCCAACTAACCCACTTTCCCAGTGATGGACCATTGCAAAATGATTCCAAGTTTTACAGTAGTTAGATCTTTTGTATTGAGGCTTGAGGTTTTAGGCTTAACGCAAAGTTTTTAACCTTGTCTTTTCTGGATTATCAAAATAAATTCCAGAATGTCCCCAAGTTTATAAAAAAAAAACATTAAATTAATTGTATTTATAGAGTAAACATTGAGTACCTATAAATGCATCCAGACATGACAAGTGTATTAGTTTACTCAGTGTAATAATAAAACCATGTTTTTAAATGCACAGTAAGTGTTTTCCAAACTCACTTTGTGAATATCATATACAGTGACAATTGCAGCATCTCGTAGCATCCTAAGACCGGACCTTTAGTTGGGCTTGTATTTTAGATTTCTTCTAGTTATTAGGAGGATAAGGAATAACCAATAAATATAACAGTAGGATAATATGTAATATCTCATTATTGTATTTATTATAGTTCATTATTCTTCTTCTTCTTCTTCTTCTTCTTCTTCTTCTTCTTCTTCTTCTTCTTCTTCTTCTTCTTCTTCTTCTTCTTCTTCTTATTATTATTATTATTATTATTATTATTATTATTATTATTATTATTATTATTATTATGAACAATACACTCTTTTTGAAAAAAAAAAATGATGTCCACATATGTGGCTGCCAGGTCTGAGGAGGTTAAAGCTTAAATTTCAATATCATCTACAAACAGATTTCGAACATTGTTTATCAATGGTTGAACTCGTTGTAGATATGATATAGTAAGCGGTGGAGCTGCAATCTTTCATTAATCAATAAGAAAAAGCATTTTGCCTGCATGGACTATTCTGTAAGACAACAAGACTACAGAGAAACAGTGTTTTAAATCAGCACAGTTTCATGCTTACACATGCTACATGTTTATGATGATAATGTGTGCATCCTGGCCACATCTCTGGTTCCGCACAGAAGAATGTTATGGACCCAGATCGAGGGCACAAGGTTCCATGTAGAATCGATAGATCTCGTTCCATATGCAATATTCAGGGGCAGTAATCTGAGTGCCTTCAGTTTACACAGACAAGGTGTAAATAACAAGGTCAAGGTTAAGATTCACTTTATTGTCTCCAGTGGGAGAAGTTTGTCTTACACAAAGGCAAAAGCAAGCTGTACTGCAACACATAAAACAGAACACATGCTACTAAAACACATAAAATACGTGGCATATAACAAATAAGTTAAAATAAGTTAAACAATATAAAGACAAAAACTAAAATGCACACATATCCCTATACATACATACATGCATACATACATACATACATACATACATACATACCAACATAACAACAAAATAGTTTAATACAGCTGCTACCCTTTACCATGCAAAAAAACCCTCCACAGACCAGGCAACTGTCTTGATTAAAAGCCATATACTGGAGGTGTTCTGAGCATTGTGATCTCTGGCTGCCATCTTCTGGCAACTGTACTATCTACAAACTCTGATGCACCACTCACTGTAATGCAGTGCAGTTATTGCTGTCTTTACCTATGAAGCCAGCGCTAAAACATATTAAACACATACCTCTATGATAGCATCTTAGATAGTTCAAATGTGTCTACTAAGAAGCCACTGAGTTTGTGTTTGAATATGTGGAATTTATTCATATGGGTAGACTTCACTTTTTCAAACAACAAACACATTTTACAGAGAAATGACACATCACATTGTTAGTGTTTTATATGATTAATATTTTTCTTGTTTTTTTCGTTGTTGTTTTAATTTTTTTTGCTCTTTAGATAGATTTTTATGCATTTTTGTATTGTTACAGCTGAGCTATAGGCAGCTGTGCAGTCTCAATCATATGATGACATTTTTTATTGTAAAGAAGAAATGTTCCTAAGAAGTAAAGTGTAATATTTACTATACCTTTCTTTATTAATTTCTATATTTCTATTAGCATCACCCTTCAACATTTATTGTAATATCTGCTTTGTAGAGGTGTCATTTCAATGCCACCAAATGGCAGAACAACCTATATCTCTTTGTGAAGAAAAAGCTCAAAAATGTCCAGACCATCAGATTATTGTCTGTCAAAATGTATAGATACTTTATAAAAGAGTCCATAATAATGCTACAGTGCTGAAGACTCGGATGCAGACAATGAAGACACGACGGACAGAATTATATTTACAATATTTAGAAGAGTATCAAAATGCTGGAATACTGGGTAAATCAGAGCTATACAAGATTAGGTGGCCCTCTAGCGGTGAGGTAGAGTAACAAAAGTCTACCAGACTACGGTCAAAAAAAGTGAGGTAGTAAAGGCAGTAGTTTCCATAAAAGTGTCAGATGCAAAACAGCAGATTATGTACAGCAATAAATTAAAAATAAAATTTAATTAAGAAAAGAAATTTAAAACAACAGCAAGTATTTTAAAAGCAGCGATTAAAACAGCAGAATGTGCAGAATGATAATATTGCAGAGTGTAAAAGTAAGATTGCATCTGACAATGGCATTGCAATATTGTGACAACATTGCACCATCTTAAAGTTACTGTAACCCCTTAGGGTTCAGGAGCAGAACATTGAGGACAAAGGTTGCTCTCCTTCTCTGGATCTTACCAGCTAGACAGTGGAACCTACCTCTGACACTGCCATTTTACAAGTACTTCTGATGGGCAACCTAAAGGGTGAGGCTGCTTTTAAAATAACGACTCATAACGTTTTCACTGACAGCTTATAATTTTGAAAAATAGTGAACAGAAATAAATACTGAAGAAATCCTTATGCATTGATCCAACTATAGCGCACTATAAGCTATTTAGAAAATGCAAAGCTACATACACATTAAAGTGTTACTGCGTCTAGGATTTTATATTTTATTTGCCACATTTATTAGAATACTTTAGCTGGTCTCAGCAGGAAATAATACAAGTGCTTAATAAAAATCATTTCTCATGGTTCTGTGAACTGCTGTGCTATTTTTTGCTGGGGTTTTTTTTTGTGTCTAATAATCTTTCCTGGATTACACTTCATCATTAGTTGCTCACACAACAACCCCAATAATAGTGTTTCTTGGATGTTTTCAGTGTAGTTTTTGAGCCTTTAGGTCACTGGGTGTATATTGAAGCTGATGCATATATTTTGCAATGTGCTTAACTGGAACTTCAAGACAAAATCTCCATCCAACAGCAATTTTTGCCCCTGAGTCGTACCAACAGGTTATTCCAGGCAGTGCTGTCTATAAAACTATGGAATTTGACAGCTCGTCACAATGCAGTGAGTAAGCATGTGACTGATTTCTGTGATTTTCAGTAAACACCAGCTAGGTGCTCTTTTGCCTGTGGACAAAACAGTACATGCAGGAAAATAGCAGCATGAGCTACAACTGTCTAATTGTTCCCTATAAAGGTGAGCACCACCACTGATTTTGAATGTCCAGCAGATGGCAATCAAGTACTTTATTAGGTACACCTTGCTAGTAAAAGGTTGGACCCCCTTTTGCTTTCATAACTGCCTTAATTCTTTGTGGCATACTTTCAACAAGGTGCTGGAAACATTCCTCACAGATTTTGGTCCATATTGACATGATAGCATCTCGCAGCTACTGTAGATTTATCAGCTGCACATCCATGAAGTGAATCTCCCATTCCACCACATTCCAAAGGTACTTATTGGATTGAGATTTGGTGTCATGATTTCAAACAATGCAATTAGCATATGCCTGTAATTTAACTTATACATTTTGCAGCATGTCTGAGCCAGGGATTAAACTGCCATGCTAATGGCAGGACAACTATTACTAGTCCTGCCATTAGCATGGTCCTTGGGTAACAATTTTGCTCACCAGTCAGAAGTGGCTGAAGAACAACTTACAAGTGAGACCCAAGGAAAACACTATATTAATGATGCACTGCAGAGCAAGAAACATTTACAGTTTAGTCACAATGAAAGGCAGCACTTTGCCATGTTCCAGAGCAAAAAGTGAACGACGTACTGTATTGCCAGCGATGTAAAATTTAAAAAAGAAGGAAAAGAAAAGCATTATTTTCTTGTTGATTTTGCTTCCTTTTTAATGATTATTTTTTACTTATTTGATTTGTAGCAATCATAGTTAACTTTTAATGGGGCCCCGTCGTGGCGTTTCAATGCGTCTTTCCAATGAACAAGAACAAGTCAGCTTGCCACACAGATGGAGCCAGGGGTGGATTTACAGTGGGGCAAAAGCGGGCTGCTGCCACCCACCACTGTAGAGCCTTGCCCCTCCAGCTGCCCCCCTAACTTTCATGTTCTTTGACTTACTATGGATCACTTTTGACCCAGGTTATGCATCGAAGGGTTAACAGGTCACCGTTTCAGGACCATTAACTTATAACTGACAGTGACAGCATCTAGACATTGATTATTTTTAATTTATCAGCTTGCAGTACTGTATTGTAAAATCCAGTCACTCTCACACAGGGCTGCCAACTGTCACACATTCTCTGTGAGACTCACGGAAATGACACAGATCTCACTCTCACGTCACACATGCCCTTTCTCATGCTAAATTTTCCTCTTTGTGAATTTTAACTTCAAGAATAGGCAAAGTTCAGCACAGAGCAGTGCTTTTCAGAGATTCAAGTAATTAAGTATTATCTGCTGTTTTATACTTTATTTTACTTTTTAAGAGTTGTAGTTTTCTTTTGTTGGAACACTGGTGTTGTTCCTGTTTTTCTGCATTTCCTGCATTTAAAAGCACTTGGTAGTGTGCTGAAATACTGCATTATTTAACAATAAATTGTTTTTTTTAAAAAAAGCATCTTTTGTTGAAACCATTTACATATATACTACCGTTCAAAAGTTTAGGGTCAATTAGAAATGTCCTTATTTTTGAAAGAAAAGTATTTTTTCAGTGAAGATAATGTTAAATGAATCAGAAATACAGTCTAGACGTTGTTAATGTAGTAAATGACTATTCTTGCTGGAAATGGCTAATTTTTTAATGGAATATCTACATAGTGGTAAGGAGGACCATTTCCGGCAACCATTACTCCTGTGTTCTAATGGTACATTGTGTTAGCTAATGGTGTTGAAAGGCTAATTGATGATTAGAAAACCCTTGTCCAATTATGTTAGCACATGAATAAAAGTGTGAGTTTCCATGGGAAACATGAAATTGTCTGGGTGAGCTCAAATGTTTGATCAGTAGTGCATGGGGCTTACCACATGCCATACCACCATGCCACCTTGCCAAGACCTCTTGCCACCCCATGAAAAATTTTCGAGATCCGCCACTGGAGGGAGCCATATTTTAATTTGAAAATGTCGAGCGGAAGTTGTCGCGTAGCTGCATACAATTGACGTTTCTTTATCGCAGTGCTGCGAGGAGCAAATCTGTTCATAGCAGTAACGTAGCGGATGTTTGACGGTGGACGGGTCGCTGGTACCCGACTGATGGACCGACGGAGGACCGGTTCGGTTCTACTCGGCTCGAAGCCTCGATGTCTGAGTGGATAATGAGAGAGCTGGAGCAGAGAGTAACTTCCACTGTTTCTCATGGAAGTCTTTTTTTATATCTAAGTAGCTGTTTCGGCTCCTGCGCGTAGTTTTCCTTGCGGAGGTCGGTGACAGTCAGCCGTCCAGCTCTGGGAGGTGAGCTGTAAGCTGTTCGTGTAGCACAGGAGCCGTCCAGGTGCTCAGTCAGTCCCGTCACATGTCCTCTGCAGCTCCGAGAAGAACCAGCGTGCCGAACCGTGTTTGCGAGCATTTCATTTTGCTCTCCTTCCAACATGAGCTCCAGCTTCAGTCCAGCACGGTGAGTAAAAGTTGTTGGTTTGCTTGATGTAATAAGTCATCAGTGTTGGTAGAAAAGTCCCCGTGAGTGTGTCATGGCCGCAGTGCTGTCAGGGTTTTGGAGGGTTTTACTTCAATGAGTCGCTGCCAGACAGTGCTGCTGTCACTGGACTGGGAACTGTGTGAGAGAGGTCCATGGCTCATTCCAGAATTGGAGGACATTTTACGTCCCACCCATCAAATTTCAAATAATCCATGTACAAAATGCTAAAATATGCAGTTCTGTAAATTTACTTGTCTTGAGAACAAATCTAAAACGAAAAGTAGGAGAAAAGAATGCTTGAAAATATTTTCTAAATGCCAAATAAGTCTTGTTCCCCCTAAAATGCCATTTTTCTCTTGTCCCACCCCCTGATGACCAAACTGAATCTCAAACAAAAGAGTTGAAATGAAATGTAAATCTTCTTTTTTGGTATTGTTTTTTCAATGATGTCTCTTGGAATTGTGGGATTTTTTAAAATCAACATAATGTTTTAAATAATAATTACTATGCATGGGACATGTGTCCCACAGCAGCTGGTAGAAGACAAAAACAGTGAATCACATGATACACTGGATTTAACATCATCAAACAGTTTTCCTAAAGAATGTGTAGAGCAAAGCTATGTCCTCTCTTCTATTTTTCATATTTTCATAACACTGTCAGCCTTGATTGAATGCCTCACCCTACCTCATATTATCCGGACAAGACAAACTGTTCTTACTTTTTTCTTTACTTTTTTCCATTAACAAATTTGTCCTCTTGGTCAGCAGTAACAGCTAGCTAAATATCTAGAGTCTTCTCTTGAGAAAAAGGTAGCATTAGCATGGATTAGCAACCCTGTTACTGTGATTAGAGTAGGGTTAGCAAACAGCAAATAAAACATGCAATTAAAATGGTACCGTTATTGTGTAAGCTGAGCCGATCGCGCCTTTGATAGTTTATTGCCTCTTATTGATGAATATGGAGCAGAAAATTGTAAAGGGGCAGTTTGCAGCCCAAATGTCTCCCAGTTCTGGAATGACCCCCATGGTTTCATGAACGTGTGTGTGTTGAAACATTGGGGTAGAAAATACCCGATCACAATCACACCATCTGCTTGTTAAAACCTCTGACCTCTGGCTGCCAGATCTGTGCTGCCCGGTACTCTCTCCTTCCACCTTCCAACTTGGCTCACACTGACCTGCTGTCTGGACAGATCTCAGTCCAGGAAGCTGTTGGGTGGACATTCTTTTGTTGCGTGCACAAACTCCACGCCTCTTCTCAAATCAGCAAGCTCTGCCTTCTCTATTGTATTTACTGGGCAGTCCAGAATTTCACTTACTATGACTAGCACAAATATAGACAAATCAATGTGAAACTTGCAGGTGTCAAATCCTGCCTGATCTCACAGCTTCTAATTCAACAAAGTTAGGAAGAAAGAAAAATGCTGTTTTTCAGGTTGCCCTCATGCATTTTAGTGAAACTGTCCAACATTCTTTCAAACAAATCTCTTTAATGTATTAAAGAAGTGTCACCTAAATACTTCTCGAAGACATTGCTGGTGCTGTAAACGTGTGTGTGTCAGAGCCATGGGGCAGTGATAGGATTATATCAGAATAGTAACACTTCACTAGCTGGCTGCATTTTTGTTCTTTATGAAATCCCACAGCCAGATCAAAGTACCTCATCTTTAAACGTCAACTGGCTACTTAACTGGTACCATCTCACTCACTTAAAGCCTCATATCATGGATGCCAGGACTTTGCCACTGATTACACCACTAGCAGACTGTACTTTTAACCCTATATATGTTGACTCATTAAAGAAGGAAGAGATCGTGGAAAAATTCACAGCTTTATTTGCTTTTGTGTTTGGATCTGGAAATAGCTATTGTGTCACGCATGCAATCAGATTTAACAGCCATCATTGAATTTCAGAATTCAACTTTGTGTCCAACTATTGGTTCTCATGATATCCCTAGTGCCCTCATAATGGTCATCCTTAAAACTTATTGTGAAGACTTGGTTTGAGGCTAAGTTTAGGGAAGGTGTCAGTGACTAACTCAAAAAACCCGTACAATGCATTAACAAACCTGTTGGACAAGATGTTCAATAGTTTCACTTAAATGCATTAGATGCAAACCAACATGCAAAAACACAACAAAAAAGTTCATTTCCGTGTACAAATTCCAAGCATGTTCATTCTCTGGCTCGCAATGGAGCCTCTTCATCCTCTGTTGTGGACTTCAACTGTTGGACATAATTTCCCCTTCAGACATGCACTTCTTCCTGGTCACATTTTAGTAAAAACTGCAACAGTAATTTTACTTAGTGGGACTTACTAACATTTCTGTATCACTTTCAACACGGCACAAATCTGAACTGCATGCTATAACAGGTAGACATGCACAAGCAACAGTACTTTGAATTGTGGGAAACTAGTTGTCCACATTTCAGCACCAAAAATATCCCAAAGCGCACAAAAGTTACAGTTGGTAAAATCACAAAACAGCTTTCTCATTCATTTTGTTGGACAATTTCACATCTATTATGCCATATAGACTGCTGGCTATTATGCTCAACTACAGCCATGTCCAATGCACCACTCCTGGCTGGCAGAGAGCTCTTAGTCCTCTTTTCCTTGTAGCATCTTTTTCCAGCTCTGTAATTTGAAATTGCACACTTTTTTTATACTTTTGCACTCTTGGACATTATTCGCAATATGAAACACTTTAACATTTGTACGTCCTTTACATAGGACATTTTGCTTTTTATATTATTCTTATTGTTTATTTTTATTTACTGCACATTTCTAGTTTTTTATCTGTATTTATGGGGGTGGGAGCTGCGATCTTTCTACTGTAGCAAACAAATTTACCCTCAGGGATTAATAAAGTATTTATTTTCTATTCTATTCTATTCTATTCTATTCTATTCTATTCTATTCTATTCTATTCTATTCTATTCTATTCTATTCTATTCTATTCTATTCTATTCTATTCTATTACACTACAATATAAAATGTCCATAAAAATAAAACCCAAAAGTGAGTAAAACGAACACTCATGAATACTACTCACCAATGTTTAATGTAAGTGTGTCTGGACAAATACTATTTTAGTTTTGAAATACTGTTTAAAATGGAAATGCTTTAATGTGGATGTAGTGTAACTTTCAAGAAATACATGCAAGTCAGTCAGACAAATTTTTTACTTTGATTGCACTGGTGTGCCCCTGTTTATGTGCACCAATACATCAACATCATTTAGGTGCAACTAACTGTGGTCAATTCCCATACATGTAGGTAGTTTCCTAAAATAATATTTAAATGATTATAAACAGAAATAAAGGGGAAGATGAATCTCTTCAACATTTAAATTTAACATTTTTTTAAAACATAAGAATGACTTAAATGTAGTTAAAGGGGGTTTTTTGGCTGTGTAATCAGCTGTAGTAAATTTTCTTGTTATTTCTGAGTCCTCAATGCTTTGGGTTGCTCCTTCCTGGCCCTGAAACACTTTTCATTTTTGAGCACCAATGCTCTGATGGCAGACGCACTGTTCCCAGCCATGCTTTGGCTGCATGCTTTGCAAAAATTGAATGCACAGTGTTGGCCATTTTATCATATCAGCTTTTCTCACCGGTTGTGCTGCTGGGTGGACAGTGTGCTGATGTTTGCTCATGCAGTTCAGAGGTGGAGTGTGAACCCAGGTTGTAAGCTACAACTTGCAGATGTCCCAGTAATGCCTCATTATTCAGACTATTGCTAGATGGCACAATTTGCTAATGTTCCAGTGGTACCTCACATAAATTAGAAGATGCTTTTCGTGGTAACTGTAGCGTAGCAGCCAGACAGGTGTGTAACCAGAAATTACTTTTAAATATTATTTTTTGGGCATTTTTTGTCTTTATTTAACAGGACAGTGAGTGAGAGATACAGGAAACATAGGTAGAAGTGTGGGGGAATGACATGCAGTAAATTGCTGAGCTGGGCTCGAACTCATGATCGCTGTGTTGGGGACTATAGCCCTTGTTCATGGGTCGCCCACCCAGCCAGCTGAGCTATCTGGGCGCCCAAACCAGAAATGACTTTGAAAACAGTGAAATGCAGCATCCTAATGCCAGATTTACCTTAGTGGTAACCAAGTGACATCAGTCTATTTTGGCATATCGTCCACAGAGACGCTCATAGAAAACCTGGTATACATGTCAGGCACACCAGTCCAACTGATGAAAATGTTTAGTTACACGTGACAGACTTATGATTGCTGATGAGTGAATGAATAATGAATATATACTTGATTGATCCTTAGTATGAAATTAATTTGTAGCAGCAGCATGTTAACATAGACAACTGAGACAAAAGAGAGCAGAGAAAGAGGGGTGAGGTGAGGTGGGACTGAGCTGATGGAGGTCCCAGAGCTGGTAGGGGAGGGGCAAGCTTGAGAGGATGAAGACAGAAGTTTGGGTTGAAGGAGGAGAGTGGGAGGAGATGGCTTATCTAACCAAATGGTGACACACTGGAACCTAGTCAATGTAGTGTTTTGTGAAGTGACAGAAGCACAAGCTGAGTTGAAGTTAAGTGATTTTATTACTGCTATAAGTTATATTAGATGTTGCCATGGCATTCCAATAAAGTCTTTCCATTTGACTGTGTAATCTTTATTACAACCATTACTATCCTAAGTGATAATGACATTTGTCAATTACACAATGACTAATAAAGGAGCCACTCCAAGAAAAAAATAAATAATTCTAGATTTTTGTCATTTAAATGATAAAATCCTGAATGCGCTGTGTGCATGTGCAAAAATGCTGGGGTTCTGGATAGCTTCCACACCATAATGTTACACATATCCAATTAGAATACATCATTCTAGCTTGTGGTATCTTCTGATGTTTATTTAATATAAAATCATTTCTTAATGAATTGGCAATGGAAGCACACTTTTTTGCATTCTTCCACCCCCAAAGTTATAACATGTGACTGGTTTCCAGATTGAGTGAAGGCATTCTTGGCATAGCTCTGTAATACAGCACATACTGTAGTTATACTCTTTCCTGCTGAAAAAAACACGGTCTTGTTTGATTGTGTTCCAAAGGGGAAGGTCGTGGAATCCGAATGTTGCCGTAATAGGTGACAAAAACAAACTTGTTCAGGCTGACTTTGAGAATGGTCCATTGAAACTACTAACACTCTCTCCCCGTGTTGCTGTGTCGGAGGCAAATGAACAGTAAGTCTATTGTACGGTTGCAGGGCTGTTAATGTTGGAAGACGTAATTCAGCTAATCGTCTGGTCTGAGCTAACAAGCTGCATGAAACGGATACAGAGCAATAGGCAGACACCCTCTCACTCATCTGATCCTCCCTTATTTATCATGTAGTATCTTCATTCATACAGAAAGACAGAACATAAAAGATTGTGCACCGTTATTCCCATTTGATGGACTGTCATGTGTTGCTGATGCCTGTAAGAGCAGCCTTTTCACCTTACCTTCATCTGTGGCTTTTTACAAAATATATTTATGTTGATGCAGCCGGTAGTCTATATGACATGATTCATTACATGATTGCACCATAAAAAATCCAAATGATAACACTTTTAATGTTTGAAAACCCTTCCAAAGTCAAAAAGTAGCTTGGAAAAGTAAAGCACTGCAGATAGGACTGGCTTTGTTTAAAGCATGTGACGATACAACAGGAACCTGACACGGTTCACTCAGCATGCACTGTTTTTTTTGCACAGGGTCCCGTGCGCTCTCTCTCTAATGCTCTAACACACACACACACACACACACACACACACACACACACACACACACACACACACACACACACACACACACACACACACACACACACGGTCCTTTGAAGTTAATGACTTCCGCTGGTAAAATAGACTTCCTCGAAGAACTTGACAGCCAATTAACTCAAACATGGACATACACTCACGTATAGACACACACATAACCATATGTACACCCACATGCCAGTCTGGACTATTTAAGCTTTAACAAGAGTTCTCAAGTTAATACTATTCCCTTCTTCAGGTTTGTGCTAGAAGATTATGAAAATTGTATTTTTCTTCGGCTCCACAATTAATCTTTACGTTCTGGGTTAACTTAAAGTCAGCGTCTCCACACTGCTGGGCTACAACAAACACTTACACACAAATTCATATAGTTATTATATTAGTAGATTAGCACACCTACATCCTGACTGCACATCCCCTTTAAGTGAGGTGACGAAATGAGTGTGATGTGTTATACAAGTAACCTCTGCACTAAATTAATACCTGTCACAAAAAGCTACAACTCACACAGACATGTAACTTCTTCAATAAGGTGTCAGCAGCTAACAGACGTTACAGTCTACACACACAAGAACACAAGCAGCACCAAGGCAAACTGTTCACATTAAATCCCAGCCGCCCTGACTGGGAGTTTGGTGTAGTTTTATACTCTCCAGGTGTGATGTTGGCTGCAGTTGGTTGGATAAAGGTGGAGGGAACTGGGTGGTGGCCCAATCAGACGAGTCAGGAGGCGGGGTGAGCAAGGGCTAGAGTGTAGATCTTCAGCTCCAGGCTAACCAGCTGTGATGAGTGGCAGCTGGGGTTCTGCAGCAGGTTCTCAAGCTCGGCTGTAACTGGGCCGACACAGGCCATCTCCCTATACAGAGGCCCCAAAAATCCACCACAGAAGCGGGACGGCACACAAGCACCAGAGCCGTAACAGAGACAAATGCCACATGTTGATGAGGGGTAGTATCATTATTTCAGTCCACTGTAATCTGCATAGATGAACATGATGGCACAGTAACTGAAAGTCTGTATGTTGTGTCTGCTGTAACAGAAGAGAAACAAGAAAAGCACACTCTGGCAAGGCTGCTCATTCCTTGTATCATTTCCAATGGATAAATCCGCAGTGGTGGATTTTTAGTAGAATCCCAGTCATGTGAACGTCAGCAGACAGCTGACATAGTGTTCACTTCTTATCATAGTTACAGTGACTCTGTGCCGTTATCAGTGATACAAAAATCATGGATCCAGGTTGTAAGTCGCATCACTTGGTTTCTGTGTCATTTCTGACCTTCCCTGAAAATTTCATGTAAATCCGTTAATCTGTTTTTGAGAAATGTTGCTAACAGACAGACAAACCAACGGCCATCATCACATAGCTCTTGCGCGCTCCTTGGCGGAGTCATAATGAATCCCTGTTTATATAATGTTACTACGGCATCCTCCAACATCCTTCACAGCATAGTTGTGTGAAATCTTACTTGCCCTGATTAAGTGTTCGCAGCAGAAACACAGAGCTAGATAAAGTAATCATGATCTCATCCTTCAGGTTAACTGAACATGTTGCTGAACTCATGCTTTATTAATGAGACCAGCGGACACGCCTGCATTCAACAGGCATGACTAATGGCATTAACAGATATCCAGGTCCTGGTAGATATACAATAGGTGTTTGCAGAACACTGTATATTTGAAAATAATTTGAATGAAATTAATTTAGAAAAACTATCAAAAGAACTGAAATTTAAATTTCTTTTTAACACCTTTGGAATCAGAAATTTAGAACCGGTTTTCAGTGTACAACAATTTTATATACACTTGTAAAGACCATGTATATCATGGCAGTCTTGAGTTTCCAGTGACTCCTACAGCCCTTCATTTTTCCGTGATGACAGTCATTTGTAACCAGAAACAGTCATGCATTTTGGTTCTTTTAGAGACTTATTATAGATCTTTTGTAAACATGACACTGTCTCATGGATGGCATTCACTGTTTGCAGCTGTTCACGGGAAAAGAGAAATATTCATGTAACGAATGAAAAGAGATTTTTACATCGTAGCGCCTTTCTCACCTTCGCACAGCTCACCAGTCGCTGTATGATGTAGGTATGAGTGTTGAACTATCAGTTTCATGAAGTTACAGAAATTGTCAGGTGCATTGTTTGTGGCTTTGACCACATTAACTCCTTTATACATAAGGGCAGGTTTCTTTGAGTTGTTCCTTGTCATCGGAGCAGGTGTTCAGATGACACTCTAGAACTGATGTAGATGAGGTCTGACTGGCTTGAAGCTTCTTCAAGTAAACTCATTTGTAGCCGTTATTGACTTGCTTTAAGGGTGTATGTAAAGAGACCAACAGGAGCGTGAGTGATACCGCAGGGTATCAAACCCACAGTGAAACATGTGACTCTGGATATTTAAGTCCTGAGCAGGGGGTTTACTCCTCTAGAGTTTACACCTGCAGCAAATCACCTCCACCCTGAACCAGAACGAAGCAGAACTTTTACATTTTTGAGAGAAATGCTCCACACTGTGCACCTCTGTGGAGAGAGATTTATACTCTAGCAGAATCCATCCATTATCTATACACCGCTTAATCCTCTGTAGGGTCGCAAGGGGTTGGAGTCTATCCCAGCCGACGCATTGCGAAGGCAGGGGACACCGTGTAAGCCCACGCTGCACAGGGAGAACATGCAAACTCCACACAGAAAGATCCCTGATTTGCAAGAACAACTTGAATACTTGAAAAGAAACCAAAGAATGCTGACTTCCTGCCATAGTCACTTGTCTTCGTTCCCAGTGCGTTTATGTGGGCACACAAGGTTGAGAAAGCCAAACATTCCTGACATCACAAGCAGCTCTTTGGAAGATAACATCGGGCTTGAACAGGAGCTATCAGGTTACCATGCAACTCCACTGTGTGCTGTCTTTAAAGCAAAAGAGCCAGCATCCCCAAAAATAGTAAGAAATTCTGAAATTAATGTACATTTTTGAGAGATTTAAGTTTTAATTCAAATTGTTAAGCAAATGCTATCGACACAAATACACAATAGAGGAAGTTTCATTAGTGGTGTCACATTTTTGGATCCCACTGTATGTCCAGGAGATCTTGTAGAACCTGTCATGTTGAATTATACACTCAGCTGTCCATTTATCAGAAGTGTTTGTAAGATATTTTACAGTATGTTTATATGCATCAGGGAACATTAAATATTGGAAGCAAGATGTGAATAAACAGCATTCCAGGTTATGACCTCCAAAATGAGGCCAATGTTGAATTAGCTCTTACGTAAATCTTTTAAGACAAATTGACTGTTAGAATATATATGAACATTGGATTAGACCACATTCATTTTAGCTGGGTTGTTGTTACCCACCTCATAAAACAGGATGCAGACATCAAATTACCACTGAAACGTAGTAGGTTATAGATAGTCTACAACTCAGAATTCTAACCAAAACAATGCTCTTCCAACATTACACTGCAGTTAGAGGAGGATGAAAGCAAAATCCAACTCACAAAATTTGCACCAATAGTGTTTTATGCAAATGTTACATTGTAAGCATAAATACTTGAGCAAATGGTGATGTCTGGTACTTCTGGCAAGTGTTGGTAATGAACTGTCAATACTACAAAGCAGCTATGTGTACATAAAGAAAAATACTGAGAGATAAAGCGGAACTTTTGGAATTATTCGGCTATGAAAATAATCTCTACAGAATTGACTAAGTGGTAATCGACATTGCATTGAAACGTTACTAGTAGTTTTCAGTGGTCAGAAATATTGGGATTTTCGTCGGCCATAAGTACACATGGGTGGAACCTTTAAACAGCCTAACTGAAAGTGGATAACTGTCATTATCAAACCTCTGAAGTCTACCAGACATGACCTCTGACTAAGGTGAACACAGTGTTTTGTAGTATCTGTGCAGTGGACGTTTGTACAAAGTGACTCATGCGGCGTCTAATAAGAGAGCTGCTGCATTAATCACACATTGCAATGATTAGAACAGATATTTAAACCTTTGCTTATCTCCTGTCTGTCTCTTCTTTCAAAAGTAAGTGTGTGTAGGATTGATATATTGATGAACGTTGTGTGTTGGGTGAGTCGGTTGCTGTTATTTTCAGCGCTGTTGCCACTGCTGTTGACATTACCCTGCAAGGCTTTTGTTTGGGAAGGCAATTGCAGGAAATATTGAGTTTTCTTTGCAGATTTCCTCATCTTCTGCCATGCTCATCCTCTTCCGCAGCATTGCTGACTTCCTGTGAAGCTTGTCTGTTTCACATTTATCTTCACACTATGTTGTGTGCAGTTTAGAACTAATACAAATCCTGCTCATCTTGTCATATCATCTTCTCGTTTATCTTCTTTGGACTTGGCACATCTGTTCTTCTAGTAAACTCAGCTTCCCCATTCACATTTCCCCTTACTTTCTCTCTCCGCAGTATTCACATGATTGTTCAGGTGAGTGAGATTGTGTGGCAGTGACCAACTTAGCCTTTTTCATATACAAACCAAAGAATAGCAACACAAGGACAGGAAGTGTTTATATGTACAGTGTATACATTCTTATTTGCAAAATATCTAATATACTTGCAGCAACAGTGTAATATGTAAGATGAAGCTACAGATGTTCAAACTTGAACTCTCATGTTATGCTATACTATCAAGTACGTGTTTGTACTTTTTGTGGGTAGACTAAATAACTCTGGAAAGTTTACCATAGCACTTGTCATTTTCTCATTGTGTCAGTCTTTGAGTTGTAAAATCCCCAGTAAACACTGTAGTGTGTTCTAGCTGGTATGCGTTTTTGCATGAGTAACCTTGGTTTGTGCAACAAAATGATTTTGTGCTGAAGCTTTTTGTTTTTTGCTTTAATTCTCTGAGGCAGATACTTAGAGGTCTAATAGTAATGAAGTCTGTGTTTTTTGCCACAATGTGTGTGGCAAAGTATCGAAATCATCGATCATAAATACTAAACAGTAGAGATGTATGAATCTCTTGAGCTGATTATTGAATAGGTGAATATGTTGCTCACAAAAATAAATGCAGCCACAGGTGTGACTGGAGTGGTGGGAATGCAGAGCGAGCAGAGAAGTAAACTGAACTAAGTGTGTGATTGATATATTGATGAAAGTTCTGTATTGGGTGAGTCGGTTGGGTCACAGAAGAGGAAATCTACAGAGAGCTGCATCCTGCATATACACACTACGTTCAGTAGTTTGGGATCACTTAGAAACTTCCTTATTTTTGAAAGAAAAGCTTCTTTTTCAATGAAGATAATATTAAATGAATCAGAAATCTAGTCTAGACATTGTTAATGTGGTAAATGACTATTCTAGCTGGAAACAGCTGATTTTTAATGGAATATCTCCATAGGGGTACAGAGGAACATTTCCAGCAACCATCACTCCTGTGTTCTAATGCTACATTGTGTTAGTTAATGGTGCTGAAAGGCTCATTGATGATTAGAAAACCCTTATGCAATTATGTTGGCTCAGGAATAAAAGTGTGAGTTTTCATGGAAAACAGGAAATTGCGTGGTTGACCCCAAACTTTTGAACGGTAGTGTATGAAGAAGCATCACTCTGGCTGTTTTTGTAAAAATGTTGAAGAAACTTGCACAATAGAATTCAGATCAAGCCACTTACTTATGTGTCCACTAAGGCCAGTGTTCTGTGTTCTGCATCTGTGAGTATGTCAGGGTCAGCGTGATGTAACTTTAGTCTTCTTTACAACACTGTAACAGACTGCGTGGACTCCTCCATGAATGTCTGCGTGGAAAATATGTGTCCGTTTAGTGACTATGCTGCAGTGAGCAGCAGTGTGGATGCTCAGCTCTGCTACTGCACATGTCCTCTCATGTGGATTTCTATGTGGTCCTGGAAATAGTATATTAACAACAACAACAAAGCATTTATGATTGTCGCACGTTTGTTTGCATGTCTACAAGGGAGTATAATCAAGACTTTATACTTTCCGTGCCTGCGAGTTCGCTAGGGTCAGCCCATGTCTGTGAGAGTTTATATGTCTTTGATGTCCAAGGCTGTCCTTGTGTGTGTCCATAAGGGAATATAAATAATCAGAGCTTGTGGCATTTATCAGAATGTGTGCCATTATATTCTTTATTGGTTCTGAACACTTAGCAAATCGATTTGAAATGATGGGATTCAGTCAACTTATGCAGCCCTGTCTGTGTCATTAGCAGCTGCAGTACTTTTGAACTGCAGGTGTCAACTAAAAAGCTTTCAAAGTGTTTTTGTTTCCAGTTTTTTTTATCCAGGATCACAAATTTGCAGTAATAAGACCAGGTGTTACATATTGAAATAAAGCTACATAGCATGGAATAAGATTGTATACTCTGATATCTCCAGCACCAGACAGGAAAGTTTGTTCCCTGGTGATAAACCATTTGGACTGGGGTCATAAACGAGTTGCAGGTGTAATTAATAACAAATCAACACCTTGCAGGAGTGATTTAAATAACCTGGGTTCAGCAGGAGCAGCCACATTGACTGAGTCCCAAAGTAAAATAGGTTAATCATCTCAGTTTAAGAGATAAATGTAAGAATAGCTTCTTGACAAAATCTTTACTTTGCTCTTTTACAGTAGGACTAAACAAAGAGAATCCTGATATTTTTACATATAACTTAAATCAATCTTGTGCCTCAGTGCAGATTCACAGAGCTGCTATCATGGTTGTAGGCTATTAGTCATGTTCACATTTTGGAGCAGATTCTCCGTGATTAACTCGGTCTTCATCGGAGATGTTATCAACAGGGTGTAGTCACAGATTAAATTATCAGTTCAAAGTCTACTTTGTATGTCTTTTAAACTTCCCATACAGCAGCTTAACTTTTACGGTTTTCCATGAAAGGTTAACGTAGTGATACAGTTTCTCTGCATGCACAGCCAGCTCTCCAGCCAAGCAGTGTCCCTCAGATACAATCAGTGCTGTCCAGTGGGGGGGTTCTTTTCTGTTAACAGAATGTTTTTGCAACTTTTCCAACCTGACTGGGGGACATGAATTAAATCCTTAAATGTATTTTAACATGAGTATTAATATAGAATTTACTTTCAGTGTGGTTATACGTGGCACTGAACGATATTAGACTCACGACAAGCCAGTAATTAGCCCGCTGCACTCCAGTGACAGTTAAGCTGCTTATTGGCCAGCTGGAGATTAACCAGAAAGTCCACTTCACAGGGGTACACACACACACACACACACACACACACACACACACACACACACACACACACACACACACACACACACACACACACACACACACACACACACACACACACACACACACACACACACACAGAGCAAGTCATGTGATGCTTAGAGAAGCAGGAACAGTCTGTCAGCTCATTACCAAGCTCGTTCTACTCCACTGGAATGATTAAAATGATTTTTTCCATTGGCCAGTAGAGTGCAGGGTTTGTCCCTGATTGACTAAATCAAAGGTGTGCAACTTGTACTGCATGAAAGTATCCCGTCTATACATGATGGGGACAAAATGTTACTGGAGAACACAAGCAAGATGAGCTGAGTTATTACGGTGTTTTATGGTCTTTAAAGATATATATTTTCAGCATATATTGTCACTTTAAAATTGAAACTACAAATAAAATATTTGCCAAAGTAAAAGAAAAGCACAAATATGTTAATGCACTTCTTGTTCTTGTGTCTCTGAAAGACAAAAAAGTAAGAAAACAACCCTAAAACCACTATCTATATTCTTTATTGCTGACGATTGTCACTCTTACTAGCAGCCCTTATATTGTATGTGGAGAAATCCAGATACAGGCCTGCTGTGGCTGTTGTAGGTTGCTAAAGCTATGATTAGACAGTGTTACTGTTAGGAGAAAAGACTTAATGAATGGTCAGCTATCAGTAACATAAAATGCATTAGGTATTTGCTTAATTACCTGCATTCATGACTGATGGTGCCACACTTTGTGCATCCGTTTGCTTATATGTAGGTTGGCATGGCTCCATGAATTAAGATAGAGGCTTTGTTAAACTGTGTGTTGCGGAGTAAAAAAAACAAGTGACAAAGATTCTGCAAGTCGTTAAGGTGCAGTGTTATGTCATTGTCCTAAAAACAACTGGAAATTATTGTAGGCTAAGCTGTCCACTGGTGTTACATGATTGTTGTAATATGTGTCGAAATTTTATTCAGGAAGTCATAACTTAGATATTAGGACAGCCACATGAGACGCTTAGTTTTGGATTATTTGTGACTTACAATTTCTGATGATATCATTATTTCCAGTGTTCATTGCTAAAAATGTCCATAAAATCACTGAGAAAAAGATGCTCCGTATTTTGACCTTGTCTGGGAATTCTGTTTTTAGTATCAGAATAAGATTGAGCAGGTCTGTTGTGTCATATCAAAGCCAGTTCGTGGTTTCCAGATCTACATGCACTGACAGATGCTTACTTTGAAAGAAGGCAGTGGATGCACAGGCAGCTTTATTCATAGTAGTATATTTATATGTCGCTCAGTCACATGACCCCATATATTGAGCATAAAAACCACGCAGGGCTCCCATGGATGTTTCTTAAAGGTTGTGACTTTGCACTTTTTACAGGCCATTGCAGCTGGTTGCAGATTGGGCTATAGCACTGTGACGGTATCATTAGTACCATAGGGACCGTGGATGGAAAGGATATAGCTACAAATCGAAGCACCTCCAACTGTTTTAATTGCAAATCTTTTCATGAATTGTAATAATGATGAATTGCTAATGTGCAAATAATGGAGAATGTCCTTTTACAGCCTCTTCACAAAGCAAATATTTGTTTTGAACACAATATATTTTCTGGAACATGCGCAGTCATGTGCACATGGATGTCTGCTGGGGGCTTGATGACAACATTTGCATCATACATACCCTTGCAGACATGTGAAAAGCATGAATTTGCCCTTCATTATTTTTAAAGCTTTCTACCAGCTGTGTTCCAGCATATCTGGAGCCATACTCATGACCTGTAAAACACAGTTTTTCATTGCTATTTTAGGTGCTGTTGTACGCAACCCATCTATAAATTATGTTAAAGTCTCATTTCCAAGTACAGGAATACTAACAAGATTCTAATCTACCAAACGCATGCAAACTTTGTAAACAAACAATGCCATAGTGCTGAAAATGTCATTATGGTAAAAACTTCAAAATCTCCTTTCGCTTTGATTGTTTACAAGAAGAATTCAAGTTTCCCAAAGACGTACCTTTACTATGGACAGACAAAGCTATATCGGTCAATATATAATTGAGAGACTTTTGAAGTCCATGGGATATATCTTGCATACATTTTTATGAGAAGTAAAAGAAAACTAATGTTTTTTGTGTTCATTATGATCATGTCTTTATGTCCGTGTAGTTTCTCATTCATCCAGGTCATGGTTATCCAAAGTTGTTTAAATCAATCATGTCTTTACAAATTCCATAATTATTTATTATGGACACAATCACTTATTCACAAAAAATGACTGGATATCACTAAAATGTAAACTAAATAACCGTCCGTACTTAATAACAACCACCTTCTAATTAGCTAAACAATAATAAAATGAACTTATTCAAAAATTGTTTTGATTGTGTTCTTTTTATTAAGTTGAGATAATCATGACAGATATTTCTTTTTTGGCAATATGTCAAAATTTATATGGAAAATAACAAATTGCATCTGTGTCCAAGAAATCACTTTGAACTAAGTTCCCCATTACAAAAACACCTCTCAAGGAAGTGTGTTAATTCCAGATCACATGACCTGCTCCACATGATGTCATTTCCTCCTGAAGAAAAGACTGCCAAGACTCCAAGGCTTTCTGAGTTATTTAATATAAAGCAGTTTGTGAGTCAAGTGTGGATTTATCGCATGTCAGCAGGTTTACTACAGTATCTTTATAACTTTCAATTTCAATTTTACTCAATTGTATATATAGTATTTAGAAGAATCTTTCTCTAAAAATGCCATGTGGCGTTTGGTTAAAGGTGGCCATGTTGATTTTAGGCCTGTAAACAGCAAAAACGTCAACTATGTTACAAAAAGTTCCACAATTATATATTGACCTATATGTATTTGCATGTTATGACTACTGTTTAATCCAGATGATTGTAATTGTTGACACATATAAACTGGATGATAATAAGTTTCTGACAATCATTTTTAGGTGTCTGCACTACTGCGCCTGTGTGGCTATGTTCAGAACATTTTACATCAGATGTGCTTACAGCTGTGTGTTGCTGTTGGTATGGACAGTGTGTGTTTTATCTCAGCCTCACACGGTGCCAGCCTCCATAAATCTTCACTGGGAGGTTTTCCGGATTCCTCTGTTTAAATTCCTCCCCTAGCACTACTATTTGGTCCTTCTGTCTCTTTTCTCTAACCTGCTAACTGATATTGTGTATATCCAGTAACATTTAGTAACAGTAAAAACCAGGGCAAAGACAAACAGGAAGCTTTCTTCCAACAACATTTAAGGACTTACTGTAAACTTATGATGTCTGTTTGTAGCACCACGGTATGGAGCAGCATTCTACAGAAACCAGTGTCACTGTGGATCAGAGGGCAGAGAAGGTTGTTTTCTGAATGGGCTGGTGACTTAATCCCCAGCATCTTCATGTGCCTGAGTGTCCTTGGGCAACATGCTGAACCAACAGTTGCTCTCAGCAGCAGTCTAGCACCTTGTTGTAGTGTGTGAATAGTTGATGAGAAATATTATACAGCACTTTTTAGTCGGACTGCATTGTACAGGGAAAAACTGGCATTCTGATGTTTGTTTATTTGTGATACAGTGGTCCCTCACCATATCACGGTTCACTTTTCGCGGTCTCAGTGTATCGTGGATTTTTAAATTGCATTTGGTATCGCAGATATTTTGCTGTATCGCGGGATTGGGCTGTATATAGGTATTTTTTACATATTTATTGTTGTGGAGAGCTATGTTGAAGACTGGCACTGGAGAAAGGACCTTTAATGCACTCTGTAACTGGCGGGTGCTTTTATTTTGATACACACGAAGAGAGACACTATATGAAATGTGGCAGGAAGTCATCAAACACACTATACTTCACACTCACGGTCCTGACAACACTTAACCAAACTATCTAGGCTGGCTAAATCACAAAAACACAATAAAACACAAACACTAGTAACACTGTAACACTAATAGAAACCACAGTAATGACAGTTTAACCCTCAACACCCCGAACTCCCATGATGCATTGCAGCACAACAGTTTGCTACATTATTTGAATTATTTTGCAGTAAAATAGGCATTTTCTAACCTAAAAAAAATAAAAACAATATAAAAATGTATATAAAAATATAATAATTAAAACATGAAAAGAATATTTAATGGAAATAAAATGTGTACAGCGCTGGGCTCTGATTGGCTCAGCGACCATAGCATCTCCTCTGTCTGCCCTGTGTAGCAGCAATCAGCATCTGGCCTTGTCCATTTCACATAGACGCCTGATCGCTGCACATAGTGTGGGTCTGTGGTGTTGTGCAGTGTGTGGAGAGGGGTTATAAAGCCTTTAAATATATATAAATAATAAAATTAAATATGGTCACTACTACTTAGAATCTTGTCTATCGCGGGGAGGGGGGGGTCTGAAATGTAACCCCCACGATAGACGAGGGACCACTGTTTATATCAGGGTACTAACAAAACACGCATTCTCTCACCTTAAGAATTAATAATAATTTTGATTGGTCGGAGTGATTTTGGAGGGGAAAGCATTTTCAAATGAATAAAAATGTTTGAGTACAAAACTATCCTTTGTTGAACTCCAATTTTATACAGTTTCTTTTTACGTGCTAAACAAAAAAAAAGCAGGTGAGAGCTGTAACTACTCTGAAGAGATTTTATAAAAGGGACATGACAGTAGGTGCTTTACTGATTGCCTGTCCATGATACTATTGTGCACCTCTATCACTCCAGGCTAAAGTAAAAGCCCTGGCAAGTTATGATATTATGCCTAAAACATTTGGTCTGTGAAGATGTGTGATGTCTCTAAAGGATCCAGTAATACTGTTTTAATGAAGTCTCTTTTTTGTAAATAGGAAAGTAGTACATATAGTAGTAGTAGTACATATTTTAAACACCAGTTGAAAAATAACAATAGTAGTTAAACACTAGCCTCCTGCTTAGTTTACAACAAAAGCCTTAAAATAAATTAATTTGTTATCACACAATAACTTGTAAGATGGTATTAAGTTAGTGAACTTGGATGAATATGATCAAGCACAGAACCCTTTGGTTTGCAAAGAGCCAAAGTACAATAAAGTGTTTGTCATCACAGGTAAACAACAAAAAGACTAAATTGAACTTTTCAATTATGTAAAATCAGGTCTGTTTCCTAACAGAGTACCTAGCAGATAAAGACATCTTAACATGTCTTTCTCTCAACATATGCATTGTTTTGGCAAATATAATATTTTGACTTCACATTCATACATCCGTATGCATTACTCTCTAAAGCTCACAAATCTATGAATAAACATGAAAGTCTTTCCACCATTGCAGGGTTGAGATCGAAATGTTAGCAAGTGACAGTGTTGCCACTCGCACAGAAATTTTTTTTCGTCACATGCACATACAGTATGGCAGTGAAATGCAGTGACTTTCCACCAGGATTAGAAATGCAAAATGCTAAAATAGGTAAAAATATAAGCTACAAAAAAAAAAATACAAATAATGCAAAAAATACAAATAGGAAAAACTAAAAAAAAATACAAGAAACACAAACGGGTAAAATGGAAATGGCAACAGTGAGGATGTGCATTTACACAGAGAAAGTGCAGTCTGTATGATGTGTATGTGCAATGTTGCAATATTTACAGTTATGTGTTTATAGTCCTTGTTTGTGTGGTGCTGACTTGAGGTCAGAGTTGATTGTCCTGATAACTTGAGGGCAGAAGCCCCTTCTGAGTCTTTCTGTTGTCACCTTGATGAAGCAAAAGCAGTGGCTGGAGTGCAGCCACTCAAACAGTTTGTTGTGAGGGTGTAGAGGTTCCTTCATGATCCTGTTCACCCTGGCTACGCTCCTCCTGGTGTGGATATCCTGGAGGGTAGGGAGTGTTGTACCCATGGTGCGCTCTGCTGACCTCAGCACCCTCTGCAGGGCTCATTTGTCATGAGCAGTGCTGTTCCCGTACCACTGGGTGATGTTTCCAGTCAGCACACTCTCCACCACCCCAGAGTAAAAGGGCCTCATGCAAAGCCCCTCTATAGCAGAGCTGCACAGATGCTTGACGGCAGACTTGGCAGGTCGTGTGTTTTGCATCATGCATGTGTACGTTCCTCTTTTGTCCCTTGAGGGTGTTATCAGGGAATTTATCTCTGCTTCCACAGTATTATTCAGGGTCACTGATGAATCCTTTGCTCCTCGTTCTATTTAAAGAAACCCCCCAAAGACTTCTTGACTTTCTTTGCCTGGGACGCAGCTTTCAATTTAGTGCTGCGGCTTGATGTTTTCTGGCATTCCATCATTTCTGATGTTGCTCTGGCCTTGACTTGGGGCTTGCTGTCTTCACCGATGTAATCCATCTTAAACTGGGCTCAAGATGCCACATCTAGCAACTCCTGAGTAGCTTCATCTTTACATTACTGTTCAAATGTTTGGGGAAACTCGGACAATTTCATGTTTTCCATGAAAACTCACACTTTTATTCATGTGCTAGCATAATTGCACAAGAGTTTTCTAATCTTCAATTAGCATTTTAACACCATTAGCTAACACAATGTAGCATTAGAACGCAGGAGTGATGGTTGCTGTAAATGTTCCTCTGTACCCCTATGGAGATATTCCATTAAAAATCAGCTGTTTCCAGCTAGAATAGTCAATTACCACATTAACAATGCCTAGACTGTATTTCTGATTTATTTATTGTTATCTGCATTGAAAAAATGCTTTTCTTTCAAAAATAAGGAAATTTCCAAGTGACATCAAACTTTTAAACGGTAGTATACATGTTCTTTCACCATTACTCTCCCAGGATGTCTTTTGGGGGGATTTGTACATCATAGAATTGAACATTGCCTATTGCCTACAGAGATAAGCCATCGCAGTGACATCGGAATAAATTTAATGTCCAGATGACCTCGGTAGTTTAGAATACTGCCAGAGTTTAAGGAGGTGGAGCAATCTTGCACCAGCAGAGGGAGTTATCAGATCAGCCCCTTCTCACCGTAGCATTACTACAGGACACTGTCTGCAGTACACTGACAGTACAAATAACATCAAATTCTCATTGAATTGACTGGCTTCCTGCGCAAAGTTCAGTTTCTTTTCTCTTTGTGTGTCTCTGTTGATTAATTTTCATTTAACACTTAAACTAACTAGTCTGTGAGTATTACTATTCATTTTGAAGCTAGTGAGAGCCTTTGGAAAAAAAGGTCGAGTCATGGAATTTGTACACAAGTGGTAGTGAAATGAGTAAAAACTGCCTTCAGTATCGTTTATATGTGAGGGAGCACAAGGAAAGACACTTAAGAAAGTATAGCAAAACAAATATTGGATGCTTTTTAAATAACTGTTCATATATGCACAGTAGATGGGTGTTTTGCATACGAACACTGTAAAGCATGCACAGTATTGCCCTTGCAGGGTAGTATTGCGTAGACTTTATGTGTACACAAATTCCAGGCTGCATACAGATGTCCAAAAGGAGATTCACAAAGAAACTCACAGACTTGGTCAGGTGAAGAAATTTCCTCTCATATTCCTGGATGTGTAGATTTTAACATAGTCGAAAGTATTGTGGTCACGTTAACTGTCAACATCAAACTCCAGGTGCATCCAGCTGTTTTATGTATTTTGTTGTGCATCTCCTCACTCCCAATACATCAAATGGATGTTTGAAGACTCTGGAAATAGGTTCTACACCCAGTAAAATGGTCGCAAATTGCTGACTGAGAAACTAGCTGCTTTTAAATAAGTCCCGTGAACTAACTTTTAATAAAAGTAATAGTGAAATTTGACTTACAACTAAACATTTGACTGACTGGATAGGACATATCCAGCTCTCTTGTGTATGTATTGAAAATGCTGAGATATAATTTATGATCCATATCAACTTAGCTCTCATGCCTAACTAACAGATGATTAATTAGGAGTCTTGTTTGTGTCAACTTGATCGTTAATCAACATTAGCATTAATGAGGCTAGCTTAATAATGTTGACAACCTGTAGACACAAAATGAAAATGAGGGCTGCTACTCTGTTGAACTACAAAAATGCACAATTAACTCACGTTACAACAGTGATGTTACAGATGAAGGTGTTGTTTGACTCAATCTTTAACCAACAGACAAACATTTTTGTGTTGCCATTAAGAAATTAATGTTATTTCACGAAGATCCACAAATAATACAATTGATAGAATGATTAGAGGAGGAGGATGTAGAAATGTTGAAGTTAAAGCAAATATACCTGGTCAGTCAGGATATTAGAAATGGGAAAGGCAATGGCAAGATTGTGTGTGTGTGTGCATGTGTTTGTGTACTTTCATGTGTGCGTGTACGCAGAAAAAGATTTCCGTTGAAAACTAAATGGAGAGAGAGATCCTGACAGTATTACTTAGTGCAGTATTGCGTTGATCCAGCCATATAGGGCTGAAGTAGTGGTTCTGCATTTTGTTTACACATTTCAGTTGAACTACATCAAAAAGGCAGAAGTATGACAGACTACATATTTTTATCGGAAACAATATGTTCAACAGGGAGAAGGAGGGGCAGGAAAAATGGTTGTCAGCAGGGAAAAAGACAAGGGAGGACCGCCTTGCTTTTTCCTGTTTCCTTCTCTCTCCTCCCCCTCTTCTTGTAATCGGTGTGGTCAAGAGAAAGGAAAGCAATTGGAGAGTGGACGAAGGATTGACAACTGACAGTGATGGGGAAGGAGAAAAAGGGAAATAGACAAGAACTGCACCTGGAAAAACTTTGTTTTTCCTACTGATCAAAAAAATAAGAGACTGATGCCAAAAAGAGTGAATTAAGAGAGAAAGGAAAGCGAGTGACTAAAAACTATACCAACTAAGAAGACTGAGCACGTGTTTCTGGAATCGGGTTGATCCATCGCTAGGACACCTTGACCTCGACCACCTCAGCTACCATGTACAGTGGATATGGAGGTATGAACAAATGTGGTGAAGCTCTGTGAGACTGACTCATCTGTAATTATTAACTTTCTGTGTTTGTCAAGATGAACTTCCAGTTGCTGGTTAACAGATGTGTAACTTATTATGAAGTGATGGTCAGAAAGTTCCCTCCAGCAGCAAAAATAACTAAACCTAGGATTTGTTTGGCGCAAAACTTCTTTGTTGTATCACATGATTAAGACTGATACACACTTGTGTATCTTACACACTGCATCAGATCAGCTGACTTTCCCTTCACCACTCAAACTGATAGGAATCTTTATCGGCACTTGTAAAATGAAGTACATTCCACAAAACACTGAACTAAGAAAGAAAGTGGTGGCAAATTTACGGAACAATGTTGGGTTTGAATGTCTGGCTTTAGTGCTCACCACTGAGCAGCATTTATAAGCGGTTGCCAGCTGAGGGACACCACCCTTGACACAGCTGACCACCTGAGGAGTGTGTAGGTGTCAGAGGTATATCCATGGACTGATTTCAGTCCTGCCTCCGTGACAGTTTGGTGGTGGCAAGAACAGGTCGTAAGTCAAAGCTGCTTTGTGGAGTTCCTCAAGGTTCAGTGCACAGCACAATTTTGTTGTTGTTGTTTTTTCAGTATAGGTTAGGGTCTGCCTACCTACCTCTAGGATATTTTAAAACACACAACATAAGTTTCCATTTTTTATGGACACCCACAGCAACAATTTGAGTGAAATTTTCTCTTTTTAAAACTACCTTGAAAAATGGTTGTCTGTTATCAAAAAGTAATCCAGAAATCATTGGAACTTGGTTCTCACTCCCACCGTATCACTCAGAAGCAAAGACATGTTGTTCTATTTGACAGCAACCTCAGCTTCACTGGTCACATTGTCCTTTTTCAATCAACTGAGAATTTTAAGTATCAAGCTACCATATACCTGGGAACTGTTATTCATGCCTTCATTTCATCCTCATTTACTTTAACTTTCTGTCCTCGGTTTTAAAAGAATCCATGTTCTGCATCTTGGGGTTCCTCCCCTTAAGTGTGTGATATAGCTGCTTTGTTGTGCATGTAAAAAGTCCATGCCTAAGGCAGTTGTTTGGTCCAAAAGAAAACACTGCTACTTAACTGCTTCAAGCACCTTGTTTGACGTCAAACTTGTTTATTCAGTACTTATCTGCAACACTTTGTAACATATTTGCATAATCGTAGTCTAGCTTAGTTTAGCATGCCTTCAAAATATGAATGAGCAGTCAATATTTCCTTGATAGAGCTTTTGTGCCATGACTACATCTTTCTACCTGCACTCAACGATCTGTGGTTGTATTTCTTAACCAATATTGACCCACTTTTGTTGAGCCAGCTGACCAGTCAGAGCAGTCTGGGCTTTTCAGATGGGGATCCTTAAAGAGACAGGAGCTAAAATAGACCCTTTGAGGTGAGGTACCGCAGCAATGTACATAGTGAGAAAAAAAAAAAAAAAAAAAAATATATATATATATATATATATATATATATATATATATTACATTTTGAGATGTTTTACTTTTGAACTCTTGAACCTCCTTTATTATCGTTTTAATCTTTGTGTTTAATATTTTTCTGATTCTTGATTTCTGGAGAGCACTTTACTTTAAACAACGTTATTGTTTTTTCATTCATTAACTATAAATATGATACACACTGAAATGATACTTTCACCTTTATGATGTTTTCTTGGAGCAAGCATATCTATAATGTAATGCAGTTGGGTTATTCCTATGACTCAGTAGCTACAGACTGAAACTGCACCAGACTTTTCCTGACCCTGCCCTCCGTGCAGGATGTTACTCCCTCCTGGGTTTCCTTATCCTAATACATTGATGTGAGAGAGGGAAGTGCCTGGAGTTATGAAACTAAACTGTATGTACAGTATGTGGGAATATGAGAGGACAGTGTCTGAAACCGTGGTGTTGAAAGGAAACCATTAACATGAGATTTAAAAACATTAGCAGGCTTTGCATGTGTCCTAAAAAATCCCAGAATTTTCTAGATCAGTCCTAGCTCTAGTTCTAGAACAGTCCCGGAGATTAAAAAAAAATAGTAAAATGTCCTGAAATCGACTGAGATGACCTGGAGGATCATTTTCTTTAACATCTTTCTCTGAGAGCAAACTGTGAGGTCTCCAGCCGGTAGCTGAAATTTTGTTCAGGTACCTGCTGAAGTTAGAAGGCTGAAAAACTCTAAGCACCTCACAAATTTGAGAACTTTTGAATACACAGTGATTTATTCAAGGTGGTGATCATCTTAGCCAGGTCACTCAGCACAGTGCTGTGTCAGTGCTGAACAATGGTCTAGCTGTACCCCATTATCATTCTGTTATAGAGGGGAAGAAGGCTATGGTATGTTTGTATTTCCTTAAACAAGTTACAGTTGTCAAGGGCAACGCTAGACCCAGGATATATGTCATTGTCCCAGCAAAACAGTAACAGGGCATGGCTTGGCTGCAACATTTGCTTACACGGAGGCAAGCATTGTCAATAAAATGGCAAATTCATTGAAAAATCAAGCAGAGCTGTTTTGTTGCACAATCCTGACCTTGGGCAACACTTGAAATTTCCAGCATGTTAGGTTGCTGCTCAGAGGTCGTCGTTGTTGTTTCCTATAGTGAGCGGGATTCTGAAAACCGTAACATGCAAATAGTGGAAGAGGAGCAGAAACCTGCGTAAATGTGTTCCAAAATGGGCAGGCCACATATCAGAGTCTACAAGGGTACTTAAAGAAGTTCTCAGCCTCCCCTGGAAACAAAGGATGTAGCTCCCATTTTGGGACATAACTGTATACTATAAAGCCTTGTATCACTGTCCACAAAAACTCAAATGAATAAAGCAATCAAAGAATAGAGGAGTGTTCCGAAGAACTTCAAGCTGGCTGCTGTTGCTCCAAGACAATTCATCTGTCCACACAGCACTGGTGGCAGAAGCAGCCAAATGTTGCCTCATGCTCCATACTCACCCATCCTACACCGACTGATTGCCACTTGTGCTGTGTGGACAAGCACATTGTCCTGGAGAAACAGCACACCAGCTCGAAGTTCCTTGAAAGTGACTAACCAGTAGATATTAACTAACAATTTGCATAATCCTGTCCTCTCACTACCCACTGCTTTGGAAGTGAGCAACTCAGAGTGAGTTGCTGCCTCCAAGTCTGCCAGGTTTATTTACTCACAATGACTGTAAAGTCAACAAGTAAAGCACACCAAATTTTCTGTTACTGGCTGCAACAGTGACCACCCGAGTCTTCATGCACTTCACCACCTCCCCCTAATAATACAACATCCATATACAGTCATGGAAACAATGATTAGACCACCCTTGCTTTCTTCAATTTCTTGTTCATTTTAATATCTGGTGCAACTAAAGGTACATTTGTTAGGGTAAATATAATAACAACAAAAATATCTCATAAGAGTTTACTTTAAGAGCTGATGTATAGCCATTTTCCATGGTTTTCCATCAGTAGCTATGGCATTGTACTGCCAAAAACAGTGCTTTTAGGCATTCCACGTTTTTTGCTTTTTTCTGTTTCAGTCACATGATACACACAGGAGTTAGTACTGGTTCATAACCATTGTTTTTGATGACTGCAGCCATGCATCTTGGCATGTTCTCCACCAGCTTCTGACATTGTTCTGCTATCACAGCAGCCCATTCCTGTTGCACTAATTCAAACTAATTTGCTTTGTTTTTGGGCTTGTGGTTCTCCATTTTGTATTTGATGATTTCCATAGGTTTTCAGTTAGTTTTAGATCTGGTGATTGAGCAGGCAAGGCATGGTTCCAATGATCTGGTTCTCCATCCCAGCTTTAACTGATCTTGCCATGTGGCAAGGGAAATTGTCTTGTTGGAAAATCCAGTCATTGGAGGCAGGAAAGAGTTTTCCAGCTGATGGAAGAAGACTGTTTACAAGAGTAGTCCTGTACATGACCTGGTACATTCGCCCTTCACACAATTGCATTTGCCCTGTTCCACTTATACTGAAACAACCCCAGATCACCACTGATCCACCCCTATGTTTTACTGTAGGGGCAAGACAGTCTGGTTTGTAGGCTTCTCCAGGCTTCCTCCTAACCAGTGAGTTGGCTGGAGTGGGCAGCAACTGAAAATTGGATTCATCACTGAAGAGAAACCACTCTAGGCCTTTGCATGTGCAGTGCTGCTTATGACATGAAATGTCCTCTTATATACCCTGGGAATACAATTAAGCTTAAGCATTTCAAATAGGATATAAAATATTAAGTAATCAGTTTAATTTTTTGTCGTGTTCATTGTATTCTTCAGGTAATACACATTTAGTGGTACCAGGCATTGAAATAAACAAGAAATTGAAGAAAACAAGGGTGATCTTATAATTTTTTCCATGACTGTATTTGCTGCTAATATGACTGATGTTACCATTAGCTTTAGTCATATACCCACAGGTCACAGCAGAGCTCTGTGGAACCTCTAACACTGAGGGCTTATCAAGACCATTTTAAAACCAATAAACAAATACTGGGTGGGTGTTCATTTTGCCCACTATGCTCCAGTGCAACCTATACTCAGCTGGTGTCAGCTCTTTATATCTGTTTGCCTCTGTGCTGCCCTCTCTCTGCTGTGTACTCACTTCTGTTGTATACTGCAACTCAGTAATTAACTGCAGCAATGTTATTGAGACAGCGCTCAGAGATTCCTCAAAGAGACCTCTTGTGTTATTCCCATCTAATTAGACCTGACGTGTTTAGTTAGATATACACTACCAGTCAAACGTTTGGACACACCTTTTCATTTAATGGTCTTTCAAAGCAAAGGGTTGCTATTTTGAAGAATCTAAAATATAAAACATGTTCTGACTTATTTCACACTTTTTTGTTTCCTACATAATTCCATATGTGTTCATTCATAGTTTTGATGCCTTCAGTGAGAATCTACAATGTAAATAGTCATGAAAATAAAGAAAAAACATTAAATGAGAAGGTGTGTCCAAACTTTTCACTGGTAGTTTACCTTTAACTCTCTTGGCAGTAAATCAACGCTTATCATTCTCTTATTGAGAAAATGATTCTGTCTCAAGTGCTTTAATCATTTCTGTCATTAAGCCCCAGTGTGCAACTGTAAGTTTCAAATTTCATGAATTATCCTGTGAGGAACCTATGTAAGCATAGCAATTATAGCAGTACAGATGTGGCTAGTATGAACTGTATCTTACTCCAAACAACAAACATCATCATCCTCAGATCATTCCAGTAGTGGGACAAAAACTGTGTAAGGGAGACATGGACTAAATGTTGTGTTGCTTTGGTGTGTGTGTGCGTGTGTGTGTGTTTGCTTCCATTGCAGAGTTTTTCCAGAATGATCTGGGAAAGAGTGGTTTGAAAGCATCAAACAATAGGTGTGGTGTCACACACTCGACTAGCACAGAGGATGGAGGGCTGAGTGTGTGGCATAGAGCCACAGTCCCCATGTTTATATGAGAACATCAATAGGAGAGGAGATGGTGTGACTGGAATCTGTTGTTATCATTGGGCAAGACTGTACCACTGTTTGGAACAGATAGGGAGCACAAACGTGAAACAGGATGACAGACATTTTCAGTTTGATGGGTTTAACTGACCAATGTGTTGATGAACCCTTTGAAGTTTGAATGGAAGCTGATGGATCATTAAACTGATTAGTTCATGTGATTCTAATAATAAAGCAGGAGATTACAGGAGAAAGGACAGTAGGATGTAACTGAGGGAGAAATGTGCCGACTACCACTGGCCTGTCTGAACTCAGAGTCTGACAGATACCTGGAACCCCATCAAGGTTTGTGTTTTATTAAAATTTAGAGGTGTGATGACTGTTTAAATTTCACCGTTTGTTAACTACCCTATTTCTAAGATTATTTTTCAATAATTTTTTTGATGAAGTGAGGAAAACAAGAGAGATGTGTAAGATTGCATTTTTTACATTTTGTTCTGTGGCTCATTGGCCACAATCTTTTTGTAAGATGACAGGCAGCTTTCAGAAAATACAACAGCAAAAAAATCATTTTCAGTGTCATTAATGTTCCATTGTTATTACAAGATTCAAACCTGCATATTGTCAACAGAATGTTCTTAAAATATCCATTTAGATAAATGTAGCTTGTTACTCTGCCAACGAAAGTGACAGAATTATTTGACGATCGTCGTTGGTTGGTCTGTCTGTTAGCAACATTACTCACAATGGGATTAATGGATTTAGATGAAATTTTCAAGGACTGTCAGAAATGACACAAGGACCAAGTGATTAGATTTTGGCAGTGATGCAGCTTATAGTCTGGACCCAGGGATTTGTTAAAAGATTTCTGTATCATTGCAAGATAGCGGCACAGCTTCAATGTAACCATGACTACAGTTGAACACTACGTTAGCTGCTTGCTGACGGTCACACGATTGTGATCTGACTACAAATAAACCGCTGCGGACCACAAACTTTATAAAGATTTTATCCGTTGGAAATCATACAGTGACTGAGCAGCCATGACGTTGTACTGCGCTCTCTGAGTGCTTTTCTTGTTTGTTATTACTCCGCTAAGGAGACAAAGCCTCGGTGGAGTTACGTGGCGATCTGCGGTGGTTTGTCTGTCTGTTAGCAACATTACTCAAAAACGGATTTGGATGAAATTTTCAGGGAAGGTCAGAAATCCCACAAAGACCAATAGTCTAAATCCACAGATTTTTCAGCTGTCAGAAATGATACGACGACTGAGCAACCTTGGTAGAGTACTGCGCTCTCTGAATGCTTTTCTAGTTATTCTAAGTTATGTACATTATGGCAGTCCTGAGTTTCCAATGACTCCTATTACTCTGAATTTTCACTGATGAAATTATTGAAACCAATGTGTCTTTGTCACAAAAACAGTCGTGCATTTTGGTTCTTTCATACATTTATTATAGATCTTCTGGAAATATGACAATACTGTGGTAGTTCTGGACAGATTCACTCCATCCAGACAGACAGACAGACAGACAGATGTAGATTCTGTGTAAAGGCCTGGTAAATTTATCTGCATCAGATCCATGTGTGTGATACCACTGATGTAACTAAAGTAAATATGCCAGGTTTAGCAAGTAAATCAGCCCCACTTACCTGCTGTGGTTTAAGAATTCAGTGCTTGTTTTCCTGACTCCCTGATACCTCAGTAAAGCTGGCGTCATTTTGAAAGTACCTTTACATGTTCCTTTAATTGCCACCGGCTCCAATAAAAGACTCATACTGTAACTCTCTTGCATACATACGGTCTATATTCATGAAATATATTTATAATTTAAATATGTTCCACAGAGACTTATTTGTTAAAGATTATCCTTTTTGGCATTTTTGCTTTTATTAGACAGTGACAGTCAGATACTAAGAAAATGCTGGGAAGGAAGAATGGGGTATGGTATGCAGTAACGTACACTGTAGATTTGCAGGGGGTACAAGGGGTGGCACAGTGGGGCAGTAGGAAGGTCCTTGGTTGAAATCTTGACCTGGGGTCTTTCTGTGTGGAGTTTACATGTTCTTCCTGTGCAGCGTGGGTTTTTACCGGGTTCTCCGGCTTCCTCTAACAGTCCAAAGACATGCTGAGCGTAACTGGTGATTCTTAATTTTCCATAGGTGTGAATGTGCGTGTGTTTGGATGTTCTGCTCTGTGGTGGAATGGTGATGTCTCCTGCCCTCAGTCTCACTCCTTACATCCTCACTGAGCCAACTGGGTCACCCTTGACTCATGGGTATTATTGAGCTTTCTGCTGCCACCCTGCAAGAAGAAAATCAGACCAGCTAACTCACTGCTGATAACATGTGGTAGCCGGTGTGCCCTAACCACTTGGCTATCAGGTGGCCCGCATACAGACTTCTTGCAGAGTAGAAACTCTAACTAGAGTTAGCTCTGAGTAACTGAGGATGTATACCTCCTTTCTGTGACAACACAACATGGTGATTTTTCAGGAAATTAAAGAGGAAAGTGGCCGAATGGGATGAGAGATAACTCATGTAACTTTTCCACTTGCACTGTTTATGTACTCTGCATGTCTGGCAGCTTGAGTTTCTCTCTCTGAAATGTGTTTTCTTTTTGTCTCTCTCCCCTTAAACAACTCCGCCTTTGTGAGTGCTTAAACTAGGTTAAATCAACAAATGGTTGACCACAAGTCCCTGCACACACATACTTGATTTTTAGTGCAAGCATGGTTGTCAGGTTGTTTACCTCTTTAAATTAAAAAAAAAAAAAAGATTAGTTCCTTTTTACACAGAGTACAATTAAAGCAATACTGCTTTCCACAAAAAGAGGATAGTTGTACTGTCAATTTAGTTTTACAATAATTATCTGTCAAGTATTCTTTCCATTCCTAGTGATTTAGTTTAGCTCCACCACCTTTTCTCCTCAGCAAAATGACTGCAGCCCTCAGGAATATCTCCCTTTTGTTAAATTTCCTGTCAGAAGAGGCTGCTGAATCTGATTTCCTGTTGGAGTGAAACATTTCCTGTGCTGTGGGAGGGGGTTTTGGGCAGTCGCTTTGTAAAGGTCTTTCAGCTGTTTTAAGAAACAGGATACAGGACACTGGATGGGCCATGGCAGGAAAACACTGACTTCAACTGACAGAAGTTATCCGCTCATTTAAGCCGCAATAACAAAACACTGCTTCAGGCTTCAGACTTGAAATGCTGTTCAAAGGCCACAGAAACCAAATGAATTAGCCGAGCAATGAAATACTGTTTTTGTCTAAGCATTGAAAAGATGTTAACTGAAATCATGCAGTATGTTGTTTCAGGTGACCATTGGGGTATTAAGTGTAGTCACAATAACTGGTACAGTTGAATTCAAAAACATCTCTTAAATGGCAGATCTGTGTGACATTAGGGGTTCCCTTAACTTGCCATACCAATGATGCTTACTCTATCAGATATACATTTAATTTAGTTCAATTTGGTTTCCACTATATAACGCCAAATTGTAACATGTTGTCTCTGTGAAATGTGCTACCACAACCAGCATGCTATTTAAAACAAGAAAAAGGTCCCAACACTTTGTCTTTTTGGTACTGTTCTCACTTGTCAATGTGTTTCTCATTTTTCTGATGTGCTCTATTCTGTGTGCTTCAATTTCAGTCGGTTTCCTAAAATGTCCTTATAATTTAGAAATTCCATTTTAAAAGCGTATTAGATCATTGTTAATTGCTACCACTGTGGCTAAAGATTCTGCACACACAATAATATTTACAGGCACACCTGCATCAACAAGTTTTTTTACTCTGATCATGGTCAGATATTCAAATCTGGGAGCATCCCTTTAGTCCAGTGGTCTAAGGTGTGTCACATGTCCAATTGTAATCCCCTGGATTAATTCCCAATGCAACATCTGGTGCACAGCACCAAGCGTAATCTCTCCCCATGCTTAAGAAAATATTAGGAGGATATTCAGGTGCAGAAAACTTGTTCTACCAGGTGGAAATGAAGTTTGAGATGCACGAGAAAAAACTTGGCCCACCAGTCTGTCTTGCTGTGGTCCTTGTAGAGTTTTTAATTTATTTTTTTCTTCTATGCTGCACAGGGAGTCCATCCCGAACTCTGTCCACCATGTCTCTGTCTGTTCGCCCAGTCAGACGCCTCACCTCCAGATCCATCACTAGGAGCCAGAGCTTCGCTGGAGTCAACACCTACGACAAACAGTACAGGTACACCACACATGTTGCAGGAAAGGACACTCAGAGAGCGCAGTACCCCACAAAGGCTGTTCATTGTCAGAAAGGCAGCATTTGTTTATTAGTTATTGATTATCAGAAATTGATTATCATGGATAGAATGGGGCCATTTAATATAGATGTACCCATAAACAAAATTGCGCTGAGTACAGGTGTGTGTTATGCATGTGTACATTACGTATGGATACCGAATCACATGACCTAAATATGTAGCGGGCGGTGGGAATTGATGGGAGTTGGAAACACTCCCACAATTTAATCAATAAGTCCTGATGATTCCACAGTGGTGGATTTGTAGTAGGATCTCATGTGATCATCAGCAGGCAGCTGACGTAGTGTTCACTTGTTGTCAAAGTTACAGTGACGCCGTGCCGCTATCTCGCAATGATACAGAAAGCTTTAACAAATTCGTGGATCTAGACTATAACCGCATGACTGCCAAAATCGAATCACTTGGTCCTTGTGTCATTTTATTATTTGTAGGGAAATATAATCACGTGTTAGATTAATGCCAATGGGGAATTGGTTTCTAATTTATATTTACCATTTGACCAGCGAGATGTTTAGATACAAGATTACTATAATAACACTGAAGCTCTTTTTGACGTACATTCGAGAAGAACTTCAGAACAGATTTAAAGGGGAAAGTTAATTATTTATAGCTAGGTAGCTGGAATCAATACAATTTCGCAGATGAAATGTGAGGAATAAACTGTGAAAGCAACTGAATGTACATGTATGTACATTTACTGCTACACCAAGACAACAGCTTCTAACTGTAACAACAGTGCATGCTAAGACATGACAACAAGACATAAACAAAACTGGCACTTGAGAGAGGTTGACTGAAAGACGAAAGCACAGTATTACCGTATATTATTGTGTTTTATCACTTTAATACTGTGTTTTGAGATTAATAGATGCTTAGATCGCAACCTGAAAGCAGTGCCTAATTTGGGTGGTAGGCTGATTTGGAATTTTGTGAATTCAACTGTTGCAAAGACAGCTGTTTGGGAAGGTTCAACATGTTGTCAGTTCACTTAAGTTTACTTGTGTGCTCACTGTGATGATGGATAGGTTGATGAATGGCTGGAACTGAGGTGGACAGCCCTCTTTGCAAAATGCTAGGTCAGGGAAGGAGCTTTTTTTCACTTGTCAGTTGTCACTGAAGAAGTCAAAATGGTTTTTCAGGTGATGAACTTTTAAAGTTATTTTTGCACAACATTAGCTAAAGAGGGCATCTGACATTTGGAGGGAAATCAGATGCCTTCAGGGAATCACACTTAAAATGATTTCTTAGTAGTTTGTGGAGCAATGCAATAGTACAGTATTGTACCATTTCATTTGCATATGTGTAAAATATATTAGCCTCATCCATTAATTATTCTGTAATAATTTAATGTAATAATAATATAATAACAATGAATAAATGACATTTCTTCACTTCAGACAGGTGAGCTCCCACACACGGTCACTGTTTGCCAGCTACATTTGAAGGTCCTCGTTTGTAAACCCTTTCAGGAAATGAATTGAGCCTAAACTGTCTTTTGAATGCATCTTTTCAGTTTTTCAGATTTGTTGGATTTTTAATCTGTTGTGATCAAACAGGGAAAAAATGTAATTTTTTTAATATTTTCTTGAACACCTTTTCTTGACCTCATTGAAAATTTTAACTCTCATTCACTTTTCTCTACAGAGTAATGAGACTCTCCAATAATTAATATAATCTGGGTTTTGACAAAACATTGGCGAGTAACTAGCTTAATCAGTGCTGAATATTATTTACTGTAAAAGTCTGATATATTTACTAAAGACAAAATATTTGTCTGAGATTTCCATTTCATAGCAGGACATTTCAGCAGTATCATTATTATGTGTATATATCTATTATAGTATGTCGCCGCTCTGTTTATTACAGTAATAAGCAAAATATGGCAACAGGTAGCAAAGTAACAATGAAAACACAATTTATTGTATCACAGGTTGCATTAGTTAGAGAAATTTGAAATATTGACATCATCCGTGAACTGTGAATGTGTTGCATATGGATGATCTTTCTCGCCTCAAATACGACTCATAGTCAACCAGATACTCAACTCTCAGTCGTCCAGTATGTGCTTGGCTAGGTTGGACAGTTTCAGTGGTTTAATAATTTGGGCCACTGGCTAGCTCTCTAATCTGCGACCACATGGAATCTGTGCGAATTCCACTTATTGTCACATATTAAATTTTCTCATCACTTCTCAATACCAATATACACCGATCAGCCACAACATTACGACCACTGACAGGTGAAGTGAATAACATCGATCATCTTGTTATAATGCAACGTTCTTGCTGGGAAACCTTGAGTCCTGACATTCATGTGGATGTTTGACATGTACCACCCACCTAAACATTGCAGGTCGAGTTTGATCAAGCTTATCAATCAGATGTCAATCAGATATTTGTGTTGTTACAGGAGCCTCTCAGTGTTCCCCACTCCAGGTCTCAGCAGGAAGCCCAGCAGGGCCAGCAGGATGTTTACTATGTCCACAAAGTCCAACCCACCACCCAAAGTTCCTCAACCAGAGCGACTGAATGAAGTCTACGAGGCGCTGAAGAACGGCCTTCAGTGAGTATACTGCTGCTCTCTCATACAGAGAGCAGCTCGACTTTCATGAAGGATCGTGTCTTTGACAGAAATGACACTTACATTTTAACTGTTATTTTTGCAGTTGTCAAGTGTAATGTGCTCTTTCATTGTATTACTAGTATAATGTGGAATATCTGACTGATTTAGTGAAATAATGTTGCAAAGGCCCTGTTCTGTGTCCATCCATGTACAAAAAATGTCCCAAATTTGGCATTGAAACAACTAAATTCTGCGTGTTTCATTAATGTTCAGATGAGGTTGAAAGATCCTATGAACTGGTTAGCTGAACTTTCTACAACACTGACAAAGTGAAACAGTGAAGTACAGACAGCGAAACATTCTTAGTTTTTCAGCCTTTCTGCTCTTCTTATTAAACTAAATAATTTATTCTCCATAGCTTTTTAATTCAAAAGAATTTTCTATTTTCTGTCAGAAGTGTTGGATACTTTGTGTGCAGCACAAGTAAATAACATAAGGTTTTGCAGAGGGCAGAGTTAAAATGTCTTTTTCTCTACATGGCCACATATTTCAAAGGCCCCACTTACTTATAGTACTGTGTGTGTTTGTGTTCCCTCAGGTCTTACCTTCAGGTTCATCAGACTGATTTGGACAGCCTCAGTAGACAGATGAAAGAGTCAAAGAGGAACTCCAGACTGGTATATTATGATGTTTCACTGTTTAGCTCAGAAGTTCAAGTAAAAAGCAGAAACTAAAGATGTCAGATACTAATGCTTTGATGTTTTCTGCCTCTGCAAGGGTTTCCTGTATGAAGTGGACAAGGTGAGCTACTGCAAATTCTTCAGCTGTTACCAGAACTTAAGTGGGAATTTAATATGGGTTTCTATTGGAAAGGGGTCTTGATTTTCAATTTTGACAGTTTTTTAAAAATGGTTGCATTTTGGTGAGATGCTTATCACCGCTTATTACCTTTACGGCTAGATTTTTAATTAAAAACATTTGTGGCAAGTATTTGTGTGTTGTGTATGCTGTGGCTTGCATCAGTCAGTTCACCCCATGTACATGTTTTTAGTAGACACCGGTCTTAATTTTTTTCTGCTGATCTCAGCCTTTAGCTAGGTTTGAATGGACATTTTGTGAAAACAGTTCAGTCAGTGTGACTTTTAGCAGACTAGTAATTCTACTTTGCTTTTATAGCAAGTGAAGGTAACTGAGAGGTACATAAGACGACTGGAGTTTCATCTCAGCAAGGTAAGACCATAGTAAGTGTAAGTAAGTGCCATAAAACAGTCCCCTGACGTTTTGCTTTGTTCTTGGATTACTTTTTTGTATATATTTCTGATTAGTTACTTTTTGTACACAAGATGGACAAAACAAAAAAACTTGTCATACAACCAATTGGTTTTACTGTAAAGATCATTTTATCTGTGTTTTTGCACAATCTACAATTCTATAATTTCATTCAGCAGATATTTTTATTTTCTAAAGCATCGTACACCTGAGAACAGATACAACACAACCAAGGTTCTAGCCAGGAGAAAGCAACCTGGATAAGTGCCATAAAACAGTCCCCTGACGTTTTGCTTTGTTCTTGGATTACTTTTTTGTATATATTTCTGATTAGTTACTTTTTGTACACAAGATGGACAAAACAAAAAAACTTGTGATACAACCAATTGGTTTTACTGCAAAGATCATTTTATCTGTGTTTTTGTTGATACTGATTGGCGTTTCAAATAATTGATTATTTATTGGTGGCAGGCCAGTGTGGGTGAGTTTATGTATTTGATAAAGCTCTATTTATACAGAATTGAACAGAAGTGAGCAATATCACCTACATTTAATATATTTCAAAACTGTATTACATTACAGTGATTGATAAAAAGTTAAGGTGACAAGTAGAGTATCTGCTCTTCAGTAAAGTTAAAATCCTTTATATGTATTTGGCCCATGTGAAACAAGATGGACTGACGAGGAAGACATAGCTAGCCAGGAGAAACACTGTTGTATTTCCCTCACAAACAAATCCACAAGGCAACATGGGTATCTCATGACCTGAAAACAGAGAACCAAAACAACCATATTTTCATCAGCAACAAATTCAAGATGTCATTTCAGGACGTTAGGGTTTGTAGAGGTGTAGATGTTGGCTGAGACCACCACTTGGTTATAGCAAAGATCCAGCTTACACGGAAGAAGACTGAACAACAAAAAGTATACAATGTAAATCTTCTCAAGGATCCCAAAAGGCAAAAAAATATTTAAACTCAGCCTAAAAGCTTGCTTTCAAGCCCTCGAAACATTGGAAGAGGTCACAACAGTAGAAAGTTTTTGGGATCAGATAAAGATAGCTTGGATATATGGTCAGACTCCCCATCGAAAGAAGAAATCAAAAGACCGATCAAAAATCTTTAAAATGGGAAGGCAGCCAGCCCAGACAACATTTCTCTGGAGGCCCTGAAAGCTAGCCTTGAACTAACTGCTGACACCCTACATAAACTCATCACAATGATATGGGAAACTAAAGAAATACCGAACAACTGGAAAGAGGAATACTTACTAAAACTCACAAAGAAAGGTGATAGTCATGAGTGCAGAAAACACAGAGGGATCAAATTGCTTTCTATTCTGAGAAGAATTCTAAGAAGAGTCATCCGTGAAAGGCCAAAAACAGCTGTAAAACTGAGAGACAACCAAGCTGGCTTCGGAAAGAACCGCTCATGCATTGAAGAAATCACCACTCCTAAGGTTATAGTCAAACAGTTCTTCTCTGTATATACATTTCATACACTACAAAAATATTTGATAGTCTGGATAGAGAAATGTAGTATGGCATTCCACCTAAACTGATCAATCTGGTGCAAAAACTGTATGAAGGTACAACATGCAAAGTGGTACAAGGGGGCCAGCTGCCCCAAGCATTTGATGTGAAAACAGGAATATGTCAAGGATGCTTGCTGTCTCCTTTCCTCTTCCTGCTGGCCATTGATTGGATATTTGGAAAGACAACAGAAAAGAAAAGGAAGAGAATCCAGTGGACACTTTGCCAACAACTGAATGGCCTAGATTTTGAGTATGATATTGCCCTTTTGGCACCTAACGGATCCCAGATATAGACTAAACATCCTCCAACATGCTTCAAGTGAGCAAGTACATTAAACGATGCAACACTTGAAGAAGTATCGTCATTTACCTATTTAGGAAACATCATTGATCTAAATGGAAGCACCAAGGAGGATATGAAAATCAGAATCCAAAAAGCCTGAGCAGCATATCATAAGCTTAAAAGTACTTGGAAGTCAGAAGCGTTCAGAAATAAAATGAAAATTAATGTCTTTAGCGCAAATGTCAAGGAAGTGCTGCTGTATGGACCAGAAAGTTGGAAGTTAACATTTTGTATAGTGCAGAAATCCAGGCATTAAACAACAAGTATGTATGACAGATCCTTGATATCAAATGGTTTAACCACATCACAAACCTTGAAGTCTGGCAAAGAACCAATCAAAAACCCACAGCAAATTACAAACAGAAAATGGAGGTACATAGGCCACACTTTAAGAAAAGACCAAGCAAATATAGCAAAAACAGCTTTAAAATGGAACTTACAAGGGAAAAGATTCAGAGGAAGACCAAAAACATCATGGCATAGGGACATGAGGGCAAAAACCAAGAGAGGTGGATACACATGGAAACATATGGAAAGACTGCTCCAGGACAGGACAAATGGAAATGGGTGGTGGATGGCCCATGCTCCACTTGGAACTGAATGCCAAAGGAAGAAGAAGAAACCAAGTGCTTATCTATTGGACCATTTGACCAGCTAACGTACCTCGATTGAGCTGCTCTTAGTGTGTAAAAGCAAGTGAGGCACCAGCCTCTCTTTAAGAATCTTTATGATGATTCATGATAATGTTGAACTTGATTACATCATTATTTGACAAATTTTAAGCTCACAGGTTCTCTTTATACTCTGTATGTAACATTACTTTTGGACATCCTTCCATATAATATTACACACTATATTACCACTGGCTGCTGCAATTCAGGCTCATTAGTTTTCTCAACATAAACAGAATTTCTAAGTATCTTTGAGAATGTTCTCTGATTACAGCCCAGGTAGCGTAACTTCAGCAGTGTTGTAAAAAATACATACTGTAGACAGTGCTTCCTGAGGCACTGATTGACTTACTGTCCAGAACCAGTGTAGTTCTGACGTTAATGATCAACTCCCCACTTTTGTGAAGCTGTTTTTGTGTGTGTGTGGGTGTGTTTGTTTTTGTGTATGAGAAAAATATTAAATGTATGACCTTTTTCCCTCTTTTCACAGATTGAGGAGCTATATGAAGCCTACTGTCTGCAGAGGAGACTCAGGGATGGAGCCAACAAGATGGTAAAGGCATATACAGCCTCTCCAGGAAGTAAGGAGGCCAGGGAGAGTTTAGCAGAGGCCAATAAAGGATACAAAGAGTACACAGAGGTAAGAGGAAGAGGACAGATGCGTGGAGGGGTAGAGTGAAAAGTGGATTAACATGGAGTAGAGAAAATGGAAACTGTGTTCTTCTTCTACCCTCTCTGTAGAACATGTGTGTCTTGGAGAGTGAGCTGGAGAATCAACTTGGAGAGTTCCACATTAAGATGAAAGGTAAGATTACTGATGCACTGATGTACTGTTTGGCCCTTCCACTTAAAACTGCCTGGTCCTCAATTATTACAGAATGAATAATCTATAGTTATGGGTTTAAGTACCATGGTGCACCATGGATCTTGCACTGTGTTTTTTATTAAACCATTTGATGTACAGATATTACATTTTCATAATATAGGTTGATGGAATGGTGATAAAGTCCAAAAATATGAAGGGAGAAACACAATGAATGTTTGCAAACAGCTGCAGAGTATCTTGAAATTAAGCAATTAAGTAGAGCAATCATGCTTTGTGGCATGTAGGAAAAATCAGAGCAGGCCTAGTTGATTCTGATTTTATATCAAGATGGCAAGATTAAATGTGTTGAATGATTTTGGAAGAGGGTTATTTTTATGACATTGATGGCAGGAGCTCCAGTCACCAAGACTGGCTAGTGATTCAAGAGGAACAGTTACGAAAGTGACATTTGCATTTATCTGTGGTAAAGACATTAGTAAATTCAGCTAGCCGAGAGTGTCAATGCAGGACATGATGAAACTTTTATCAAGAACGGTCCGTTGATAGTTAGCTGTCATGAATTGTGTCCACTTGTCCTCCTCAGAGTGGAGGGTCACTGAATCAGTGCAAAGGTGTTCTGAGTGATCAACTTTACCCTGTGATGAAACATTTCTATCCTGATGGGAGAGCTCTCATTAAAGATGACAGCGTCCCCATCCAAAGGACACGAGGGGTCACTGAATGTTTGATAGAAATTATGTGAATCATGCTACATCAAACATCTATGGCAGATGTTTTCTTCCTATACAGACAGTGCTCTCCCTCAATGTCATCTATGGACCAAATAATAAAATATCTTTTGGAAAAGTGCTGTTCCATCCCCCCAACAGAGTTCCATAGACTTGAGAATCACTGCCAAGTCACAGTTAATTTGTTCTCGTAGCACATGATAGCCCAACATCTAACTATGACATGTTGCTTTGTTCTTAATAGGAGCCATATTATGTTTATTTAAAGGCTCATGCTTTTGTTTTTATGGGGTTACAAGTATAGTTTTTCAGACTTTACTGTCTATAAACCACAATTCTTTTCTCAAACTGCATTGCACAGCACTTCTTCTCACCCTCTGTGTGAAAATCTCTGTATTAGCTCCTGTCTTCTTCAGGCCCCTCTTGAAATACCCAGGCTCTGATTAGTCACCTGATTAGTCACCTCATCTACAGCTGAGCACTGGGCTTGCAGCGTAATGAATTCAACTATAGTAGCTTCCTTGTTTGTTTTAAACATACAGCCACAACTTAAAAAGCATATTTACTGGTTGTGAGCTTGAGTCTCAACATTGGCAAAATGGGACTTCCCAGTCTATCTGAGTACCTGTTGCAAAAATCCAGCAATTAACTGTGTCCAGCTCAGGTAGTCTCACCGCATGTAGGATTTGGGTACAAGCCACCTCTCATTTCAGTCAGCTTTATCACTGAAAGCTGGATGTTTTTCCAGTAACATCTGTATGTTATTGTATTCTTCACTATGGGAAACAACAACCCCTCAATCAGCAACCTATCGCACTGAAAATCTCAAGTTTTGCTGAGGATCTGAATCATAAAATAAAGCTTAGGTACTGCTGAGGAATAGTGGGGAAAAAATCATTTGCTTCTCTTATTTTTAGCTTCATCTTCTTTTGGAAGTTTGTACAAAGGGAATTTTCCACTTGTACTTGAAAAGAAAAACAGCATCTATTTAACAAAGTGATCCCATTGCCCAAACTCTTCTACAATCTGGACTGCAAACAAGGCAGTTTTGGAGTCAGTGTTTTCTGTGGGAGAGTGTAACTTGTTAACATCACCTTGAGACTCTGTAACTTTGACATCTTTTCACATGCCACACATGCAGAAAAACAGTTATATTACACAGAAAGGAAAGTTAGAAACCCAAAAAACACACTATGGGCTCTGTAATTTCTTACCCATCTCGTATGTGCACCTGCTTCCTATAATGGCACCTTATTCCCACTTATAATTTTATTTTGTTTAAGTTTCACTCTATGCATGAATGCATATTTCGTTCAATTGCACTTCTTATTTATACTGTAATATATTAGTATTTGTGAGAAGCTGATTGCTAAGTCTGTTTCTTTTCTTTCAGGTCTGGCTGGATTTGCTAGATTGTGTGCTGGTGACCAGTATGAGGTTTGTCTGTTAGTCTTTCTCAGTTCAATTCAATTCAGTTCAATTCAGCTGAATTCAGATCAATTCGGATCAAAGGGGCTGTATTTGCGTGGACGTTTCAAGAAACAGTTTTGATAAAATGCTGTTTGTCCAGATATTTGGACAGTATACAATATCAATATGAATATCAATGCAACATTACATATATATATATATATATATATATATATATATATATATATATATATATATATATATATATATATATATATATATATGTATATGTATATGTATATGTGTATATGTATATGTGTGTATATATATATATATATATATATATATGTATATATATATATATATATATGTATATGTATATGTATATGTATATATATATATATATATATATATATATATATATATATATATATATATATATATATATATATATATATATATATATATATATATATATATACACAGTAATTCTTTTTGTTTTGCGTATCACTGTGTGTGTGTGTCCCCTTCCAGATCTTTATGAAGTATGGTCGACAGCGGTGGAAACTCCGGGGGAGAATGGAGCTCAATGCCAAACAAGTGTGGGACAGTGAAGAGATGGTGTTTTTGCCACTCATTAATGACTTCCTGTCTGTGAAGGTTTGTCCCTTTCAATGTCTTTGGTTATCTTTTTGATTATGTTGGATTTATTTCTGTTCATGCTTTGCTGTGATTTTGGTCAGTAAAATCATTCAGCATTGAAATACTGCTCCTGGTAACCAAACACACAACGTTGTCCTTTACTGGCGTTTTTGAAGGCTATGTGCATGCTTCAGCATTCTAGACAGTCTAGTTTATCTTTCACTTTTGTGCACCGTGAATTAAGTATCCTGTACTGCAGTGTCTCCATGGGGACAATAATGTTGTTACTCTGCAAAAGACAACAGTAATTTGACAGTGATTGACCTACTGACAGCAGCAAAACAATGGTAGCATGATCAAATAACTCAAATAATATGTCTGTGGTTTCCCAGGTGACAGAGGTGAAGAGCTTAGCCAATCACGTGGTTGTTGGAAGTGTTTCCTGTGAAACTAAGGACCTGTTTGCTGCACTACCCCAGACAGTTGCTGTGGATATTAATGACCTTGGGACTATTAAGCTAAGCCTTGAGGTCACCTGGAAGTAAGCTTTGCCAACTATCCTGGTAGTGTACTGAAAATTGTACTGATCTTTATATGTACTGGAATTTTGGTTAATTGAGTCAGTGAAGATTTATTCAGAATTTGACTGAAATATTATATTTGATGTTTATTTATCTCATCTCTTGTCTCTGTCTTTCCTACCGTCTGTTCCTTTTTCTCTTTAATAGTCCATTTGATAAAGATGACCAAGGGTCTGTTTCAAGCACTGTCAACAAAGTACCGTCTGTCAGTAAGAGATTTTCAACAATCTTCAACCAGAGTCCACCAGACACACCGTCTTTACGTGAACAAGCCTTCTATGTGAGTTCTTCTTTATTCTGTTTGTGTTCTGTTCGGAAAAAACCTTTGCCTGAAGCTTTCAAAGACAGTGACACTGGAATATTGTATATAGTATCCAAATGTGTGCGTAGCAGACAACTGAGGAGGGAGTAGACCTTTTTTGACCAACACGCTGATGAATTTAGATTCTGGCCTTATCTGATCTGGCAGAGTTTCTGTAGATTCCTGATAAAAGGTACCTGACCTAATACGACTGGGAGAAGCTAAAAATGTATCCAATTTCTCATTAAATAATTACCTAACCTCAACACATTTCTGGTCTGAATTCAGATCTAATGATTTAGAACTCATCTTGAGTAGAGCATTTTAATTTAGCCAACAACCATGAGTTGCTAGCCATTCTGATGCAATTGTTTCACTTGTTGCCTTTTTGGTGTAAAGTCTCTGCCTCGGAGTCTGGCCAGACGGCAGCCCTGGCCGCTGCCGGGCTTTTTCAGAGGCACACTTAGCCAGAGCTGCTCCTGTAGTGACAACTCGCCAACAAGAGAGTCCCCTGCAGTAAGTCATGATGAAATCGAACCCCACAGACTAGAAACCTTGAGCCCACTGGTGCATTAGTGATGTTAGTGTAGAACAAGCCCTCCTCTCCATTCGTCAGACGGCAACTGAGATCTTCATGTCTGAATGAGTACTCTGGTCATTTTTCCAACAATGTTGTGATGGCAACCATTTGCAGTGATATGGAACTTACTGACAGTTCCATATCACTATTAAGACAAAATGCGTTTGAACATCATGCATCATGTAACAGACTAACACACACAAGTGACAGTACTTTCAGTTGTGTGAAGCAATTTGGGGAAAAATGATTCTACATTTCAGTATCAATATTGGTACAAAACTGTCGCGCAAAAGATACATTTTGAGTGCTAAAAATCATAAAACAACTTTGTTATTCACTATTCCTAAGAATTTCAAATATATTACAAATTAAATTGTCTTTAAAATTAAAACTTTATTACAATGTACACAGAGTCTGATAATTAGACTCATCAACAATTAAAGTAATCCAGGTTTAGAAGTCAATATTAGATAGGATCTATATAAATATCACCAAAGTAAGAGAACTGCACACATTTACATATGTGGAACACAGCAGTAACTTCATGAATTACTTATAACCTTAAACTCTCCCTGACATGGAGACAGGATCAATCATGATCTAATGGCAGCTCACACCTTGTACTTTTCTTCACCTCACGCAGGTGAGCTGTCACACGCAGAGCTACAGTCGTTGAGCTACAGTTAAGTCCTTTGTTGGCTCCCATTCAACAGCAGGAACAAGAAATCTGCTGCTATAGTGTTTGGTCACATTGCAGTTCTGCACTCATATGACACTCATCAAGCTTTCAGGGCTGTTAAAACCTCCAAACAATACCTAGCGTGGTGGTAAATCACAATTCTGTGTCTTGGGTCAAAAACAGTGAGAAGTCCTACATTGTCTAATTTGTGCCACATTAGCATGAGCATGCAACTGTCAAAGTGCCTCTGCATACAGTCTCATAGTTCCTCTCAGTCCTGGTTCTGTCCTCACTGGTTTCAATGGTTTAGTGTGACCTCTTGTAAAGTGTAACACCCTTGACCCTATTATAATAATGTGGTGTACTAAATGTTATTTTATTATAAATATTTCAAGCTGATGACTGAATGACATGTATGCTGCCACATCTGCTAGCAGTTACAAGAATAAAAAGATAGAAAATGGGGGGCTTATTCTTTGAAACTTGTCAGTTTGTCCATGTGGTATTTTTTACCTTAGTGATCATCACTGCTGACATATCAGTTTTCTGTCACTTGACCTTGCACAGTGTGTGCAGTCTTCCACAAATAAGGTCACTGAAGCAGAACAGAGAGGAACCAAGCAGAGTTAAACACTACTGTTAACTAAATAAATACAATTAAGGACTTGTATCTGAGCTTTCCAGATTGTTGAATCTGATGTACCAAGATTATTCAGAAGTCATCAAGTGTAGAACAAATCATTTGAACAAATTCGAACAGCCTGGAATAAGTAACTGACAGCCAAATGACAGACTCCATCTTCATACACAGTGAAAATAATCACGGCGGGCAAAGTGTGTCAGCTGTGTTAACCAGCTCCATTGATCCATTGCTTCCTCATCTGTCTGTTAAAGTGATGACATTCTGTCATTTAGACAAATTTCACTTTTACATTAATGTTCTTCACAGCTTCAATCAGACATACCCACCGAGGTGACAGAAGGAGTGGCAGTACATGCAATATTTGTCATATGTCATGTGAGACTGGACAGTACATCAAGTCATGTGTAATACATAATATTGCACTTATAAACTAAAGACTACATCTAACCTACGAGCAAGTATATCAAAGTGTGAAAACAATGAATAGCCTAGTTTATTTATTATATTCTAAACACTGAAATGTCTGTCTACATGAGATGATAGTCTAACTAGTACTTTATGGACAGTAAAATAGAAATATCCCGACAACCGTGACAGAGCTCAGGACTCTGACGAAAAACTTTAAACTGCAGCTTGTAAACTGTGAATCACTTCACACAACTCACAGTACCATCTATTGTGAGTCCGTGAGTATTACTGCATGTAGTTCAGCTTCGTGCAGTCTTTTTTTGTAACAGTGATCTGATCTTTGGGGATGCACAGTAGCTTGGTGGTTAGGACTTTACCCTTGCAGCTAGAAGATCCCTGGTTCGCATCCCTGCCTTCCTGGGATCTTTCTGCATGTTCTCCCTCTGCATGCGTGGGTTTTCTCCGGGTACTCCGGCTTCCTCCCACAGTCCAAAAACATGCTCAGGTTAATTGGTGATTCTAAATTATCCGTACGTGTGAATGTGAGTGTGATTGTTTGTCTCTGTATGTAGCCCTGTGATAGATGGGATAGACTCCAGCCCCCCGTGACCCTAATGAGGATTAAGTGGTGTATAGATAATGGATGGATGGATATCAGATCTCTGTCCCTATCCAAATCCTTTTGCATCATTCCGGTCTTTTAAACAGTGCTGTCCTTTTTTAGAACATGCTACGGCACCGTGAAGAGCTGGAGAATGGAACAGCCTGGTCGAATTCATCTGAATCTTCTGATGACTCCTCCAGTCCACAGCTATCTGTACAAGGGCTACGCAACTCTAAACACCAAAAGGTGAGCCTTTACTGTTATTTACGCCCTGTAGTTCTTTTTTGTACAGTTATGATTATATTAATGACTCTTGCTATCCCTCAGTGTATTTACACAATTATATATATACTAATCAGGCAGAACATTAGGACCACCTGCCTGATATTGTGTTGGTCTCTTTTATGCGACTAAAACTCCTCTGACCAAGTGGGGCATGGACACAGGACCTCTGTTTAGGACATCATAAAGGTTAAAAATAATCAAGTGGCATTTTGTTGTTCGGGGGGGTGCATGGTAGGCCATCTGGATCTTGTGGACTATTAGCTAGAGACTGCACTCAGATTAGTATTGTGGAAGATGTTCGTCTGAGGAATGTTCTTAGGATCGCAATGAATGAGGCCACATATTGTTTTTCAATGACAAACCAGATAAAACGTTATTGCTCTTGCAGTGACAAATAATTTTCATTTGATTTGATTTTATTACATTAATTTTTAGGTTGAGATGAAAAGAAATGTTTTAACTGCTACTGTTTGAAGGGAATACTGCTGTTAAAAAGCACTTTAAGAGATAAGATAAGACAAGTCCTTTATTTCTCCCCACGCCAGGGGAAATTCACACTGTTACTTTATTTACATATACACTTTATTTGTTTAAAGTGTTTGCAAACTAAATGTGATTACATTTTTGTTCATATAGCAATACTTTTAAAATAAAAGTGCACAATGCACTATTTTTAAATTCATTATTTAATTTTAGGTATAATAATGCGACTAATGGTGATTAATCACAGAAGGGGGAAGAAAAAAAAAATCAGGCGATTAATCGCAATTAAAAATTTTAATCGTTGCCCAGCACTAACAAATAGTAATATTTTATACTCAGTTCTCTATTTGACTGGAAGCCATACAAATGTGCCATTTTTTATTATCTATATAATAAATATATACACTACCATTCAAAAGTTTGGGGCCACTTAGAAATGTCCTTATTTTTGAAAGCATGAAGATAAGATAAAATGAATTAGAAATGCAGTCTAGACATTGTTAACATAGTAAACAACTATTCTAGCTGGAAATAGCTGATTTTTAATGGAATATCTCCGTAGGGGTATAGAGGCCCATTTCCAGCAACCATCACTCCTGTGTTCTAATGCTACAGCTGTGTTAGCTAATGGTGTTGAAAGGCTAATTGATGATTAGAAAAGCCTTTGTGGGCAACAGCGATTTCCCTTTCGCAATGATTCTGAGCTGACAAAAACTGAGAGTCACAGTGCTGCTGACCTGTTTCTTAAATTAAAGTAAGAGTTCAGAAACACTCCAAGATTTTTGATGACATTGTGCATTTTTTCAGAGAGCACCCCTAGCACTTTGCTAAAACTATTAACATAGTCAGGTGGGTCAAGAATTATTACTTTCATTTTGTTTTCCTTCAGTTGAATGAAACTTATTGTCAGTAAATATTTGATATCATCAAGAGACGTAAAGGGGCTCATTTTTGAAAAAGCGCAGTCAGGTGGAGCTGGAGGTAAAACTGTGCGTCATTAGCAACAATATATTACTGAGATAATGTGGTTTTAAAAAATATAACCTGTGGGCAACAACAGTAGTGAAAATGAGAGTGGCCATAACATAAAACCATTGGGGACGCCACATTTAAGGGGAGCAGAAGAATGTGAGCAGTAGCTCTCTCTCTGACTGAGATTTTTCAGGCAGGAGGTGTGACCTATTTTAATACAGTACCCCAGAGTCCAACTTAACCTTACAATAATGGTTGCACAATTACCTGTTGAAGCCAAGGGGAACAACTCCATCTACACTATTAGACAGCTATTAATAATAGAGAATATCAGGAGGCACATTGTAGTGAAGCATCCTTAAAGACAAGAGAAAGTAAAATGTCTAACATGCAGAATGTCAAAGTCATGAGAGAGACAATTCAAGACATCTGCAACGACAACAGACATGTCTTTCATTTTACTGAGTAGGTTCCGCCCATGTGATTCAGCTCAGCAGCAAACAAACTTTTGGACTGGCAAGCAAAAATTGACACACATTTTAATCACAACTTTCTTATATTTGCATTAAAATATGTTTTGAATGCAGAGTCTATGGTTGTCCTCTCAATTGATTTTTTCATTGAAAAACCAACAGAATTCTGAGTTCAGCCAAACTATCCTTGCTTTGATTTAAAAAAAAAAAGTCAGGAAGTCATACTGTGAACATCCATAATTTGTTTTCATGCTGCAAAAGGCATAAGTCTGTGGACAGCAAAGCAAAATGAAAGGACTTTGTTTGCTCACTGAGAAATTAGAAGTATGTAGCCTGTCACCTTCAGCTCTTCATCTAACAGCTCACTGGCTGTTTCTTCTTGTTCCATTACTTCCTGCAATGTTTCAAGCTGATCTGCTGCCCCTAAAGAATGCGGAAAGGCACTGTCTTTTTTCGTACACATATTTTTAGTGAATCATACCACTAGTAAGTGGGAAATGTACTCACAAACACATTGAAGTTTCCATAATTAAAATCAGCTTGTGCTTCACCAGTCATAGCTGCAATAGTAGTAAATATTCTGTTTGCAACAGCTAGTTGCAGTAGAGTACATCCATAGAGCTGTGTGCTACTAGCTTAAGCAAGTATTCTTCTGGGAATGTCCCCTCAGATAACCGATTTATTATATTGCAAATATGTAAATATTGCAATACTTTCACTATTTTGCCATAGGTTCAGTCACCGTTGAGTTGCCTTGATTATTCACAACCTCTACCACTGTACAGCTGACCTGCTAAGCAACCACTAAAAGCTACATGTCCAATCTATAGTGTCCATGTCTGTCTCTCTCTCTGTCTCTCTCTCTCTCTCCAGGCAATGTTGGTGACACCTGAAAACCCCCCAGGTGTCACAAGAATTATCTCCCCACAGCCTGACATTTCATTTTGCCCAAGATACTCCTTTTCTTCATCACCAAACTCCAATCACAAGGTCACCACCGTCACTGAAGTTCCCAGCACAGCAAAACACCAAGAAGAGAGCAGCAGGTAGTGTTTGAGTTTGGTGTTTTTAGTAGAATTTGTCTGAATTGTACTCTACATTGTCAAAAGTTAGCATTTTGTCCAAATCAGATGTATAAACTGATTACTTATGACATTTGCCCATTAGAACACAATTCAAATTAAATGACTGGTATGCAGTGTGTTTTAACCGATGCTTGGACTAATTGCAGGGACCAGGAAAAGGGGACGATCACTGTGATATCAGAACCTGACACTGAGAAAGAGGCTGCTAGGAAACAGTCTCCCATAGCAACAGCGGATGCGGTGACCAGCAGCCTTACCTCACACCCTTACTCACGCTCTCTGAGCCATATTAGTGAAAGCAGCGCTGATGGTGTTGTGTTGACAGACAAGTCAGCTGATGAATCAGGAGAGGTGATGTCTCCGGCCTCTGGCATCTCCATCAGTGACATTGAAATGGAAATGCCCAGCAGAACTCCTGAGCCACCCTGCTCTGCTGCCACAGACACTGACATGTCACCCAGGAGGCCCTGTGTCTTAGAAGGAAACACAACTGATGATGTCACAGATCAACAACTAATCAGAAAGAAAAAGGATGCATCTACCTCTGTCCTTACGCTCTCCTCTCCCAGCACTGAAGGAGAGGATCGTGACACTCTGGAACAAATGAACACACTTCACCTCCTAGACAGCGGGGAGGGGACATATATAGCCAGGCGAGTGCCAGTGGAAGAGGATGTGCTGGGTGCAGGAGCAGATTGTCTGTTCAGAAAGGGTGATAGTCTGGTGGACAATCAGCTGGAGGATGCCCTGGGAACTGTAGTTTCCTCTCTGGATGATTATAGAGGACAATTCCCTGAGTTACAGCTACTGGAACAAGAGCTGAAGCTGCTGCAGGTTACACTGAAGGTGAGAATGAGGGCTGTGGAAGAAACAAGAAAACTGTTTCCAGGGGTTGTTAGATTAGCCAAAAACTGAGCTCAAGTAAAAGTAGTTGCTTTATGGAAACAGGTCGTCAGGTTTACTTTCCACCTCTTGAATTTCAAATAGCTGTGACTGTGATTAATATCTTTTATGTTTCTAAATGGTCCCCACTGAATATACAGTCTTTAGCACAAGGTTAGTACTGCCACTTCACAGCTAGAAGGTCCTGGGACTGGAATCTCAGCCTGGTTTCTTTTTGTGTGGAGTTTGCATGTTCTCCCTGTGTGTGTTCTCACCAGGTTGTACAACTTCCTCCCACTGTCCAAAGACATGCTGAGGTTAATTGGTGATGCTAAATTGTCTGTAGGTGTGAACGTGAGTGTGCTTGGTTGTCTGTCTGTCTGTCTGTGTGGGCCTGTGATAGACTGGTGACCTGTAGGCAAGACTGAGAGAATGTGCAAAGCTGTCGTCAAAGCAAAAGGGGGCTGCTTTGAAGAATCTAAAATATAAAACATATACTGTTTGCAACATAATTCCATATGTGTTCTTTCATAGTATTGATGTCTTCAATATTAATCTGCACTGTAGAAAATAATTTAATTTAATAAAACCATGGAAAGAGAAGGTGTGTCCAAACTTTTGACCAGTACTGTGTGTTTGTGTGTGTGTGTGTATCCTGTCTAATGGCTAATGTTGGCGTGTGTTTCTGTGTGTGTGTGTGTGTGTGTGTGTGCGTGTAGGGTGGCAGGCACAGCCGTTCACCCAGCGTGGCCAGCCTCACCGTGGAAACAGCTCTGGGCAGCTTTGATTTCCTCAACACATCCGAATGGGAGGATGAGGAGGAGGAGAAGAGTGACAAGAGGAATCGAAATGTCAGGTCAGTGCAGACACACTGGAATTAAACTAATTTTGCACTCTTCACACTGAGAACAAATGTTTCACACTTCACACTGTTTTCGTGGTATGTGATTTGTCATGAACACATAGCAACACATTGAGTACAGTCTTCATCAGTCCGTTAAAGAAATGGAATGACTTAAACATAGTTGATATAATTTATTGCATACAAAAGAAGTGAATAGTCCCTGTTCAGTATCATGTAAATGATTTAAAATTGTCACCTAACAGTAACTGCATCACTTCTGAGTTGAACAGTACAGTATTTGCTCGTATGCGTGATTCTAAACTAACAGGTTCATGTAGTATGTTAAATATATAAGTCCTACAGTAAGAACCAGTGGTGCGTCCAAAACATTTTTCATGGAAGAGGTCAAATAGGGCCACAATTAATCTTCAGATGGCTCACACAAGCTAATAGCCTTACTGAATTTCAGGAACTCCGTGATGCTTTCGTGGTTAGGCTAGAAATTGCATACCGATATACTTTTATAGTTACTGTCAGTAATTATCTGATGTGCATAGGTTAATACAGGTGCTGTTAGCATTTGGTTCTGTTATGTATTTGAGGAACAAAAGTTTACCCATTGGCAAGATAATTTTCACACAAAAAAAATCTATCTACATATGATTATAATTTGTTAAGCTACAATGAATTATGATACAGGGAGATGGTTTTCATTGGTACAGGACTACTCAGCGCTATATTGATTATAGAAGTCACATTTTCTAATGCACCCTTACGCACAGTAACAACACTCCAGCAAATATCCTGCTGTGAAATGGAAAAAATCTCCCTAATAAACAAAACTTGAAATGACAGGAAAGTATCTTGACTTGGGTACATGGAGCAGACTTTTACAGTAGCATTTATTCTGACCATGATGGGACTCAGGATTCAACAGTATAGCTAGTGATTTACCTACAGCTGATAAACAGTGGCTCCATGTGTGACAGCTCACCTGTCTGAGATGTAGAAAAGCAGACTGGTCACTGCTCCACATAGCCAGTACGTTCATGTAGTGGTACTTTTACTTGTATTCAGACACTGTAGTTGCATTCATCGGAATTTCATTCAAGTTACTTGATATCCATGTTCAGCAATCACGCTTATTGGAATCATTAGTGTATTCAATTTTTGTTGTAATGTTTGTAGCTTTTCTAATTTGTGTCTTAGTGATCACAATTAATTTTTTGTACACGGCGTTCCTTTATTTTTAATATAGTCTCTCTAATATGTCTACTTTATTATTTTTTTTATATATGAGAGGGAATACTCCACTGTTCCACTTAAAAATAATGCTGTTACTGAGAGATTATAAAATTTTGAATTATTTCATTGTTTAATGACGTTCCACAGACTGTAATAATGCCATAAGACATGTTTCTGTTTTTAGTAAACATCCCGTTATTGCAAAGCTTCAGTTGTGAGGAGAGGAAATAGCGATCATCAAATAACACATGATTACTCTGTTGAGGAGTCTTATTGTTACTGTTGTGTGCTGCTGCCATCTGGTGGTGTCAGGTTACAATCACAGTAACACAGTTTCAAGAAGGCTGAAACAACCATATACTCACATAACTTGATTGAAATAACGTTTCGTTTTCTTTGCTAAAGGTTCCAAAATCTCTCACTTCAAACGTCACCTGATGATGTTTATAATATAGTATGTCTCCATATATCATTAGTTTTAATGTTAACAGTTGATCCCCAGATTCTCCTTGTGTTGAACATCAGAAATACATTAAAAGCACTGAACATATGATTGGCAGCAGTTCAATCAAATCTTTTCCACATTGATTAAGTTTATGTGTTGTGTGCGTCAGTATCCTGGTTGTGTTAATTATACCACTGCTCTATTCCACTCCCTGTCTTGGCATTAATTGTTTGGGGGTACTGATCATGTTGGCATTGTTGTCCTATGAGAATGTATTTGCAATGTGGAGAGCCTATTTTTTAAATGGAGGGACACAAAATGTTTATAATAAGCTGGTCTAAATGTAATTGCATTTAGCCAAATTAATTAACAATTAATTAATACAAGCCTGCCAAGCCACTGTGAATGTTTTTGTACACGTATAGATCTCTGCAGGACAGAGGTTTGGACAGCCCTGCCCTCCCCGCCTCCCCCCTCACTACAGGTTGCCCCATGCTAGACTGCTGCCTGGTGGCCCACCTGAACAACTGCAGTGCACAGCTGTTGGTAAGAGATCTGTGACACTAGCGGTTTATTTTGACTGTATTATATCTATATTATCAGCAGTGGACCACAGTGGACCAAATTAATGCTACAGAAGATTTATTGTTGTGTCATTGTTGTTCTTCTGATGATGACAGTACATGAATACATCTGGTTTGTGTGAAGTCACGTACGCCATTATGTTTGTAGCGTCTGGGCATGTTTGGTCCTCTGCGGTGTGGAGAGATGTATGCCTTAGACAGATTACTGAGAGAGGCTCGTGTCCTTGAAATCATGCGACGTATCACCAAGGACAACCCACAATGCCTCAAACAGCCTGCTGAAGGTGAGTTGTGGCATTCCTATGTTTATCTAGGCCTCTCGTGCCTCTTTATCTGATTATGCAGCTACCACTGCCATATGCAAAGGAGATCATCATAAAAATAATGCACAATGATGTTAGCGATGGGACTGCGGAAACCAGTATAGCATCAGGAAGGAGAAGACAATTACTGCTGGGCTGAAAAGCAATGTAAAACCTGCAAATGACTCTAAAGATCTGCAGAGGCTTCAGCTGAAACAGGAGTAGTTTTGCATTATTTCACTTTGCGAATATTCTGCTTTTGCAGGCTGTGTGGCAGCTAGTAGCACAGGAGTGATTGCACAGTTATGGAATAAAGGATTGTACTAGATATCAAGCAAATTTAGGATTCAGATGTCATGTACGCGGTCAAGAAAGGGAAAATAGGCCGAGACTGACTTCTGCATGACAACCATTCAAAGCAGACATGATACAAATTGATGAAGCTATTATATTATGTAGTATTAGCCTCTTTTTAATAGCGTTGTGTGCATAGACTGTGGGAACTGAGCCCTTAAACCAATCAAAATCAGTCAGCTTCTGTAGAAACTACAGCACTTAGATCAGGGGTGTCAAACTCATTGTAGTTCAGGGGCCACATTTTGTCCAATTTGATCTCAAGTGGGCCAGACCAGAAAAATCACAGCATAATAACCTTAAATAAATATAAAAGCCATTGTTTTAGTGCAAAAATGTTCATATTTAAGGAGTTATCTTTTTACAAAACATAATGAACAACCTTAAATTTCTTAAGAAAAATAAGTTCAAGTTCAACAATTTTCTGCTTCAGTTTATCATTTACAAATTACAATTTACAGATCACAGAGTTTCTACAAAAACACAAAACATTTAGTCACAACTATCTGGAACTGAATGACATAGTATTTTGCTTTATGATCAAAATAGCAAAAGTCAAACAAAAAAAAGACAAAAAACAAAAACAAGACAAAATATTAGAAAAATGAGATGCAAAATGACAAAAGCACGAAACAAAATGACAAAAAATGAGACAAATGATACTAAACAAAACAAAAGAGACAAAAAATTGGACAAAAAAGTTACAAAGTGACAAGAAAATGGACATATGACAAAAACGAGACAAACAATGACACAAATGACGCAAACAAGACCAAAATGACAAAGGAGAAACAAAATGACAAAAAATTAGACAAACGACACAAGCGAGACAAAAAGGAAACACAAAACGACAAAAACATGAGACAAACGACAAAAGTCAGACAAAAAAACAACAAAAGCGAGACAAAATATCACAAAAATGAGACACAAAATGACAAAAGAACAATGAGCAATCTAGTATTTAACTTTATGATCAAAACAACTTGTCATGGTCTACAAATTATTTTGAATTTATGCTTTTACAAATTTACAATTTGCAGTTAATGTCTTCTCTGTAATTTTTACACTTTACAAAGTCATCCCACAGGCCAGATTGGATCCTCTGGAGGGCCGGTTTTGGCCCATGGGCCGCATGTTTGACACCCCTGACTTAGATCATATGTCCACCAAGGCTAGTTTGTCTAAATGTGCTATTAGTATCAGAAAATGTTACTAATTTTCTGTAAATGTTCAGAAGTTTCAAAATATACACATTTGGGTGAACACTTAGGTCATCATGATAGAATATTATCTATACAGGGAATACTTGGTCTTTGTAAAGTGATGAATTTTGCATCATTTTAAGTAACCCAGCCCATGGAGTTGGAGTTATCTATCATTGTTGTAGCAACACTTCTTTAAATGAAAATGACAAATGAGTTGACACATCCTTGAAATGTTATGCTTTTAAGTCAACTCTGCTTTGGCACAATCAAAATGAGTCTTCACAAAGGGGTTTTTGTCTCATGTTAAACAATGTTTGCTAAAAAGTTTCAGTATGTTGGTTAGGCATTGTTTTTTTGCATGATGTAGACTGATTATTAGTGTTTCTGTTGTCAAATCTCAGTCTGCAAAAGGTTATTTCTTTGTTCGTGACACTGTCGGAAAAGTATTAAGAGATTCAGCAAATTTTCCTAAGATTCCAACCACATCATTAGCTTTGAAAAAACTATCAAGTGCACCTTTGTGTTGAGATGTTTCTCACACAAGGACAAAAATTAAGTTCTTGCTCAAACTAAAAAGAAAATGTTATTAAACATATAAGTAGTTTCTTCTTTTGCTTTTTCTCTATGGTGTCTTATTTTCTCCCTATTACAGTGATACCACAGCTAGGCCAGTGTCCGAGTGCTGTGTCACTATGGCAACTGTGTGTGGGGCATGGCAGCATATACAGTGTCCCTGCTGACAGTTTCCTGGCCACACTGTCTACAGTCTACTCCAGCATACTGCCTGAGAGGGCGGACACAGGTACAACAGCAGCAGTGTGTGTGCAGTACATGCTAGTGTGTGTGCCGTAGTTAACACTTGTGTGCCTGTTTGTCCAGTGTTCTTTTCCCTGGTTGAGCGTGTCCTGGACCAGAGGTTACCAAGGAGAGGCAACAACAGAGACAGAGTGATGGTGACATTGTTCCAGCTATGGAGTTACCTTGAGTCCAATGGCATTAATGACATGGAAACACACATCACCGAGCTGGCAGAAGAGGGTACGTACATACACATACAGCGAGAGAGAGATACAAAACTTCACTAAATAAATGCAGAAAAAAACTTCTGATTTGTGACAATAACTAGAAATCATCTGCCTGTGTCTCCCAGTGTGGTTGGTGCAGAGCCTGGCATCATATGATCAGGATGTGATCGTCCACGCTCTGCGCCGTCCTGCAGAGTGCAGCCTGAAGAGAGAAGGTCTCCACGCCGTGGCCAAATTACTGAAAGACCCTCGGGGCAAAGTGTTAGCCTCTGCAAGCTCTGTACTGAGAAGCCTGGTTGCTCAGCCCAGACAGAGAGAACAGGTGAGAGTGCACCATATGTACTGTACGTGTGCACAGTATGCATGAAACAACCATAGTTTAACCATATTATTTCAAAGAATATATCTTTTAAATTAATTACAAAGTTGCCTTCATTTTAACAATTTTGAGATACTGAGAATATCTGTATTTGGTATTCATTGGTATTTGTTATTCATAAAAACAATTATATTATAATGATTAGAGTAGCATTTTGGTGATATTTGAATATTTTGGTGTGGCGAAATCTATTATAACAAAATGGGCAACTTGTAATCGGTATATGTAGTCAATGTGGAATTTTACAGTGTAATTCTGACATGGTTTCTGAACTTTATAAACACACAATTTTTTCTTGTCTGTTCTGACATTACCTAATATCAACATGTACTGTATGTACAAAAAGAGAGATGCTGTGATAAGATAAAGTAGTAGCCCCATATTAAGATTGGGCTTTAATCATAAGGCATTAGTTGTGCAAACATATTACACCAGTGCTAAAAGTAAAGCAGGGCTTCATTATGAGATCAGTGAGTACATGTACCGCACAAGTCATCAACATTGTACTTTGTGTATCAGAAATGGTAAACACTATGTAGTTTGTCCTCCTCCTCAGGCTTTGGTCAGCTGTCTGGAGCTGCTGGAAGATGAGAATGTGGACACCAGAGTCTGTGGCTGCAAGGCCTTAGCTTGTCTCAAGGTACAAACGGATACAAAATTTGTGCACCTATACGAATATATATATATATATATATATATATATATATATATATATATATATATACACATACATATGTAATTCTGTGATTAAGTCTCTCATTTGTTTATCATCATTTATCATTTATCAGCAAAGTAAATGAAACACAATAATCACAGCAAAGTAAAAAAAGAAATCAAATTGATGCAATGCAGTCAACTTTAATTGGATTTACCTAATCTGACAACTGTCTTCATCTACATTTCACTGATGAATTCTAATTTGTTCTAAACCTAGGTTTTGCATTCTGTTTGTCCTTGATCTGATCTTAAAAAAAAAAAAAAAAGCAGCAGTGTGTGTCAAAATACTATTTTAGGCCAATATTGATCTAATTTATAGCATGAAAGTGGTAAAATGTGAACCATCGTCATAAAAATCTTGTGTGTATGCATCTTGTTTGTACTTTATAATGTTGTGTTTCTCTATCATACTGACCACTGTATTCCATCTGTTGTTATTGCAGGCCAAAGAAAGCATTGATCAGTTAGTGTATCTTTGCCGGACAGACAAGGAGGAAGTCCGAGAGGCTGCCAAACAAACACTGCTTGTGCTAGGTAATAATAACCTTCACATTACGATGAGTAGAACAGTGAGAAAACTCATCTCTGTCAAGTTGGACAGAAGAAACAGCAATCAAAATAAATGCATGTTATCATCCGACTACTTGTTTCTAAGTATTGAAAGAAAATGAATAATACAGCAATGTGAAACTTGCATCTCAGGCTCAGGCCATATGGCATCCAATTTCTTATTTACAGAAAGATTAAGGGGTTTATGTTGTTTTATTCCAACCTGATCATTGCATTTCATTTTTGCTCCACCAAGGAAAGGGGCAGAGTTATGTGATGATCACCGTACGTTTGTCCGTCTGTTTGTCCGTCTGTCCGTCTGTTTGAGTAATGCTAACAGACAGACAAAAATGAATTCATGGATTTGGATGAAATTTTCATGGAAGGTCAGAAATGACACAAGGACCAAGTGATTAGATTTTGGCAGTGATGCAGCTTATAGTCTGCATCACTGCAGCTTATAGTCTAGTGGATCCAGATCTGATTTGTTAAAGATTTCTGTATCATTGCGAGATAGCGGCACGGCGTCACTATGACAAGTGAACACTCCGTCAGCCGCCTACTGATGATCACATGATTGCAATCCTACTACAAATCCACCGCTGTGGACTTATTGAGACTTATGGAAATGATAGAAGGAACAATTGATCAAATTGTGGGTGTGTTTCCGAGTCGCATCAATTCCCGCCGCCCGCTACATATTTAGGTCATGCGATTCAGTATCCGTACATAATGCACACATGCATAACACACACCTGTGCTCACCGCAAGGTAATTTTTTGTTAAAGATTTCATCCTTTGGAAATGATACGACTGAGCAGCCTTGGCGGTATACTGCGCTCTGAGTGCTTTTGTTGTTGTCAGTTGTGATAACTTTTTATACTTAACAGTTAATGGTGGTTTTGATACACTGAATTGTTTTAAATCCTGAGCAGTCATTATACATTCTGAAAACTCAGAGCAAAACTTACAGCAACACATTTTATAGTAATGACACAGTAATAAATCTGAAAACAAATATTACCTGGATTGGAGCACCTAATAATGTACTAATTCAGAGAGAGTGAGAATGTGGGTGTTATAATCAATTGGCAAGGTACAGTAGAAAATGTCATAGCAGTTGTTCCTGCAGATTTCAGTGCAAAACCAAAAAAATGTTGATAGAATATGGGGATAAACTGGTCAACTTAAGGCTTGATTTTTTTTTTTCACCAGTCATGTGTGACATGCTACTTATAAGTTGACTTTAATGCTTGTTGTTGCTAACTTTTTGCAACACCTGACCTACTTGAAAGCTATGACAACATAATTAAAATGTTTTACAGTATCAGTCAGAGTATTTAATTGAATCATTGGTCAAGCTATTACATTATTATGTTTTTATTACATTTTCAATTAACTTAGTTTAAATATTTTCCAGTAAATTAATGCATTATTGGGTGCTACAGGGATAAAGCACTGTTCTGATGACTGCAAACCTTCTGAGTGTGTATAGCAATATTTCACTCTAGACTTTTCCATGTAATGCCTCTTGCTTAGATAAAGAATTGTAAAGTCTGTCCTGAAACTTTCTGGGAACCAGTATATCGAAGCTAAACTGTAAATCATAAAGGCTGTCTGGGGTTTGGAGTTTTTTAAGTGAATTCTAAATTGATTTCTATCCATTATCTATACAATGCTTTGTCCTCATTAGGGTCGCAGGGGACTGGAGTCTGTCCCAGCTGACTTAGGGTGAAGACAGGGGACACCTGGACAGGTCACCAGTCTACACAAAGAGACAAGCAATCACACTCACCTTCACACCTACGAACAATTTAGAATCACCAGTTACCCTCAGCATGTTATTGAACTGTGGGAGGAAGCCACACTACCCAGAGAAAACCCATGCATGCACAAGGAGAACATGCAAACTTGATGCAGAAAGAAAGGGATGCGAAGTGGGAAAGTTCTAGCTGCAAGGCGACAGTGCTAACCACTGTCCCTAAACTGATTTATTATTTCTTGTTCATTTTTAAATCTGTCTCAACCTACATCTCTAATGCCAGTGAGAATAATAACTCGTAGTAATGCTGACTGGAACTATGAAAATAGGATGGCCGTTAAGACATAAGACGGTGGGGTGGTGCAGTGGTTACCACAGTTGCTTCATGACTAGAAGCTCCTGGTCTGAATCTTGGCCTGGGATCTTTCTGTGTGGAGTTTGCATGTTCTCCATGTGTATGTGTGGGTTTTTTCTGGGTTCTCCGGCTTCCTCCCACAGTCCAAAAACATGCTGAGGTTTAATTGATGATTCTGAATTGTCTGTAGGTGTGAATGTGAGTGTGATTGTCTGTCTCTTATGTGTAGCCCTGTGACAGACTGGAGATGTGTCTGGGTGAACCCTGCCTTTGCTTTAAGTCCACTGGGATAGACTACAGCCCCCCACCGACCATACAGAGGAATAAGCCGTATATAGATAATTGATGGGTGTAAAGACATAACTGGATGGCACTGAGGGGTTGATCCAAGCTTTGATATGTATTAGTGTACCCATATACAAGATGCTGTTTCTCGTGTGTCTACTCTAACTATGGTGACTAAAGTATTACTTATTTCATCCATTAATTTCTTTTTCTATTCCTACATACATCTGTGATAATGACAAGTAAGATAAGAAATCTACACACCAACTTCTTGTTTTCTGTCATTTGACTTTGTCTAACACAAATGTCTTTCCAGAGAATTAATGTATTTAATAATTTATTCATTCACTTCTTCAATTTTTTGTTGTTCTTCCATTCATTTTGTGGAGCAGGGGAGGAAGGGAAGATGGCCTACAGACACGTGGAGACGTCTCAGGACAGCCTACCGAGACTCTTTGCTCCAGGAAGCATGGCCAGCACAGCTTTCTAACACTGCACACACAGACACGTCTACACTGGATGGAAACAAAACACTGTTTGAATACCCCATTGCTACAACTAAAATATTTAAAATTAATAAGCTCCAAACACAGAATTTTATTAAATGTGTGTTAAATACTGTTCAGAACAACAATAGATTGTAAAGCCGTTCAGAAGAATGTACCGTGTCCCAATACAGTACACAGATACATCGCTCTGAAAGAAGGCAAGTCGCATTGTTAAATCATTTACATTTCCATAGACTACTAAGGGTGAAAATTTGACAAAATATAGTTTCTTATATTTTTAATTTCAAAGTATATTTCATTTGAATCTCTTGTGAATTGTAGTTTTGACTGGCTACATGATGAACCAGAAGACATGTATAAAGTAAATATTATATTTTCCACAGTTTTTCCACTTCCATTACATAAAGTACTTTTCTCGAAAGACTATGCTGTCACTAGTTCAGACACAAAGGCTGTTTAAACAGTCCTGCTCCAAATGGACAGCCTGTTCTGTGAGTTGACATGGATGAAAACTGAGCATTAATAACAACTACTGGCCTTACTCTTGCAGTTCTGCTTCTACTATCACTATATACTCAACTGCAGCTTGTTTATTTAAACTTTTTGCCATGTAACTGTGGTTACCTGTATGCTGTATTTGAACCTAGGCTGTAGTTAAGTCCACTGTAGACAGTTTTGAGACAGCTAAGTCCATTGATATCAAAGCAAGACTAAACCTCAAAAAATGAAACGGTAACCATTCCGTACTTTTTAAGCCGGTATTTATAAATCTGCCTTAATGTTACATTCACTTGCTCATCATTATATGTAATAACCACTCTTAGAAACAAATCCATATTGAAATATTCTTGCACATTGCTCCTATTTAATTATAAAAGTGTCATGTCTGGCTGCACTTGCATGCACTTACCTACATGTCTAAAATGAGGATGCTTGGTTGTTGGCAAAGATATATTTTGGAAAATTAGCACTTGTCAATGGCCATTTAAAATGTAGTGTCCCTAACAAGAGGTGACAGTTGACTGACTCTCTGTGGCTCTGCTGTGGGGCAAGAATAGTTTAAAGTATGGGTCAAGCACCCGACTTTGAGAGATAACCAAAAACATGTTTAAACTAAAGGTTGACTCTATAGCTTTGACTTGCAACACTGTTGCAGAGCATTTAAGAGCAGCTGACTAAGATATGTAGAGGAAGTCATCAAGCCCACAGTGCAGTGGTGCATGGAAACTGACTTATCTTTCTTCATGTGTATTTCTTTTTTTAATTGCTGGAACAGCTAGAAGATTTTTAGGACTGTGAACTTGCTAGGAGGCCAAAGAACAGAAAAAAATGGTGTACTATGCATTGTTAGGTCAGTATAAGCCTTCAGTGCACAGCAAATGCCACTTGTTCCAGCATTAACAAAGAAATGCAGAAAATGCATGAACAAATTTGGAGTTTGAAAGATTATTTTTTTTTACTGTAAATCTGTACTTGTTCACACTGAGCTGAACTCTGTGAGTCACATGACTGTGTGAGAGGCAAACCATAGGAAGCGAAGCGGGGAAAGTTGTTTTCATTCTGCTGGTTAATGTAATGGGAAGAGATAGGTTCGATCTGTCAGAGGAGCTGGAGTACTTCAGCTAATAGTTTTTTAAAAGAATGTGTAAGAGGTGAGCAGGTAAGGCTTCACTGTGCTGCTCAGGATGATGTATAGCAGCTGGTACAGAAAGGCAACCATGGATACTGTAGACCCAACAGCTCAAACAGCTGCAGTCCACAGCCAATAGAATATGACATACCTACAGGTATAATGAAAAAACATGCTTTTCTTTTTACCCCCATCTGCAACAGATCTGCTACTTGTTAAATGACTGTAAAATGTTGTCTAAATCAGGCCTTTACATTTGATGTTGTCAATGTTTTGGCCACCTTAAAAAAAAAAGAAATATATACCACACTAGTTTGAGTTTTTTGACAACTTAAGTTGTTTCTGTATAGAGAACGATTTAAGCAATTCAGTGCCATTACTCTTTATGGTTCTAATTTGTATCTTATTTTTATGGAAATATATGTAACTATTTTCAGTATTCTGTGATTTTAAACAATATCAATTGAGCAGAGTCTTAATTCGTCAGTCTATATTTTGTTTTATGTATCATCTGCTGTAAATGGGTTCAGTTTTGTGTGGAGTCACTGCATATTTGCATTGCTGTGACAGATTCTGCAGAGGATTGTGTGGTGATAAACTAGTCAATCCACGTCTGACATCACTTCAATATAAATTCACGAAAAAAGAAGTTTCATTCATCTATGTTGTTTAACTGTGATATTCCTAAATATTTGAACCAAAATAATTATATTAGTGAATATAATTTGAGTTATAACTTGAGTGAATTTTTAATAAACTTGCTCCAGACATGAGATCATAAATTAATAAAGGGCCATACATATGATGCCATTTACTACTGTTTCCATAATAAGGCTGCTGTCCTGTTCCCAAAGTATGCATACTGGATTTAACAAAAGAAACCGAAAACATTTAGTTTGTTTTGTGCTTGCTGACCTTATAACTGCAAAATGAGTGTTTTATAATTTTGACTTGGTATCTTAGAATTGAAAGCTGAGTATCTTGCACTGACGAGCTCGTAAGTCATAAGTATAGGATCTGCAATTATGATGTGGCAACTTTGCATTACAAGGCTTCCCAATAATTGTAAAATAGGATTTCCTACTTTCATACTTGATCATGGCATCATTTACAACATCTACAACAATAATATAACAAAATCTAAATACAAAGCAGATATTCACTGCACAAATTACCAAAAACAATCAAATTTCGCTTTTATGTGACTTGATATTCATACTCTGCATCTTCAAAACTGTACAATATCAAGTTACGTGTGCTTTTCATCAGTGGCAAGATTTCTAAAAAGGTGATTTTTCAATACAACATATTGAAAAATCCTGCAATCCTGCAACGACATTGACCAATGCCAGTGAAAATGCCGTGTCCAGTATTCCTTTAACATTAGGGTTATATGCATGTGTTCCAATGTCATAATGTATGCTAATACTATGATAAAGACCAGATGTATCAGTGTTGAGTGCTCTGCTCTGGCTGTAGAAAGAAAAGAAATGTATACTTATAGGAAGCACTATGTAATGGAATCCAACTGTATTGACTGGGCTCTTGTGATGGCAGATTTTGTCACTTAGTCTTACCCTGTGGTTACAGCTGAAATATCTCAAAATTGATGGACCAGTGACATATAGTTGAGGCATCCATCCCTCACTCACAATAAGTTCAGTAAGGGGACACCATAACATCGATTTTTCCATTTATGACCCCGTATCTGTAAAGCTAGTGACACTTCCATCGGCTCTCTACTTTGTATTGCATGCTAACACGTTAAATGAACTTGGTAAACATTATACCTACTGAACGTCAGCATGTTAGCACTGTAATTGGGAACATTTTAGCAAACTGTTGGTAGCATTGAGGTTCAACCGCTGCAGTGCCTTTGTACAGCCTCACAGAGCCACCAGCCTGCTGATAGTCTTTACAGTCTTGTTTTTTCTGTTGTGTGAGCTTTAATACCACTATCTCCAGTCACTTTTTGTGTAATGCCAGTTTCATCAACATCCTACAACATGCAGCAATTTAAGGCTGACTGCTGACAAGTTTTAACAGTAACACACTTTATCATTTTTCCCCAATTTGTGAACATGCCACATACTGAAAACAGTAGTTAGAATTAGTGTTGAGTATGCCAAAGGGTTTTGTCTTCAACAGGAAGGATCATGTTCCTAATGTATCTAATATTCCAACCCTGTTTACATCTCTTAAAATCACTTGATGTTCTTAGCATCACACAAGTGTACCAAGAAGCTGCTTCTTTTAGACCATTACAACAGACAAATCAAGATTAGCTGCGCTTACAAGTATCTCACCATCTTTGTAGATTTTTAGACCATGGTGCAAAACCTTTATGTGAATTCTGAATAAAAAGCAATGTATAAGATTAAATGTCAGAAATAGGAATTAAATCATCAAAACTTGGACAGATATAGTCGAAAGAAAGTTCTGAAATCTGAAGTTAAAAGAATTTTGACCTTTTTACTCAATGAACTGAGCTTAATCTCAGATTTTAGTACTCAGGGATTCATCTCAGAACAAAAGTATTTTTTCACATAGCCCTAATTCTCTTATATGCATCACTGATGCATATTTATTGAAGTCAACAATTAATCATTCATGTACTATAATGTGCTAAAAAGAACTCACATTTGTATATTATTTCAGCCACGAAAGGTGAGAAGACATGAGAAAATGTAACAGTTGTATGATGTTTTCTTTTTGGATTTTTTGCTATATAATATAGTTTAAAAAGAAACAGGATGCAGTGTTACTAGAATCATAATGTAGGACTGGTGTTATGTTGGGACTTATTGTTTTATGTAGATGGAGACTACCACTGTATTCATTGTATTTACCACACCACTCATATAGGATGAGACAAATTTGCAGCTATACCTCTGCAGTCATCAAAAATCTCAGTTTTTAAGTGCCTCAAGGTCTGATAACAGATGCAATAAGACTTCGATGAGATACTTTATTTAAGAATGAAGAACAGTGAAGCAGTGAAAAATCACTGCAACACAATATATACACATATATATATATATATATATATATATATATATATTTTTTTTTTTTTTCCCCACAAGCTTGATAATTGTGCAACTTTGGAAACAACTTATTTGTTGTTTGTGGTTTTTCTTTTCTAAAATGTATTTTCAGGCATTACTGTGTCAAATATATGCAAATTATTAAAATGTGTTTTAAAAGAAATGTCTCGTGCGATTAATTTTGGTTATAAAATAAATACCTGCTCACACACTTGCAAAAAAACATATATTCTGGGTGACACGCTTCCTGCGCCTTCCTAAATTTACAATTGTTGAGATAGCATTTGATTCTATTTACTGCATAAGTTTACCCAGAGAACACTGAATGTCGTGTGCTGCATTCAGGGCATGTATGAAAGTTTAGAAATCATACTGAAAGTAAAGAACACCTGTGATACCTCAGATGTTCGGGTAAATCCTGAAGATAATGACTTAAGTCATTATAATCATGCACTGAATAGTAATTAATGAAGATACACAACAGTACATTCGACGATTTTGTGTTATATAAAGGCAGTGAATAAGGTCTTATGGGGACTTAAATGTCTCGGTTAGTTTTCACCAGTGGCGTATTCCTACTTTTCAATGGCATTGGTCCCACTTTCGAAATCGATTTTGATTGTTCTTTATTATCTCACAGTAAAACTCTTATCTCCGAGGGTTGTGAAAGCATCCCTATCCCGAACATGTATTCCAACGGGGCGCCCCTCCTGGCCAATCAGGGTGTCTGCAGCAGCTTCGACACCACCCCCCAGCGGCCGCACAGGCGCACTGAGCTCCCAACTGCCATTTTGTGGCAGAAGCTACTCTGCTAAAGCGGGAGAGGGATTAAAACAAACTGGGAAGAACACTGCATTTTTTACTAGCCGCTCAAACTTTGTAGCACAGACTCTGTGCTTTCCGTCGAGTTAAACGGGAGGAGAAACACACTAAAATAGGTAAAGTATCACTACTTTTCTGATAAGGGGGGAGTTTGCAGGATCTTTAGTCGGCCTCTAGGTGTCACGATGGGGCTCGGGTCCGGGCAGCTCGTGGGAGAGTGTTTGTCTCCCTCTATCGTTATTGAAAACCCTGTCAAAATACGTTTAAATAACCGAAGTCCGAATATATGTATACGCAATCAATTGTATTTCACATGTATCTATGAAAATGTGGTTTTAGATATGTTGCGAACACTTCGTAAATTTGGTTGGAGAGTTTAGGCCAAGGCGTCCATTTTCTCTCTTCTTTGTTTCCCGTCTTTACAGCCTTGACGACATGGAACTGGCGGGTTCAAGTTATCGTCCATAGGTGGCATTAGCTTGTTTGCATTTATGTGCGTGCAACACTAAGATTGTTGCATGCATGAAAACATTGTAACTGGGTTTCATTAAAAATGCCAAGGCCGAATTAGAGGCAACTGGTGCTCCTTTGAGTTTTAGCATGTTACATAATGGTAGCTTTTTTGGAGAAAGCAATGTAGCAACTGCCGCTAGCTAGTTATCGGTAGTATTAGCTAAGTTAACCTAGCTCGGGTTTAAGGCCCTCCCTACCCAACGCCCTTAGTACGTCTGATAGTTTCAAAAGTAACACGTTTGCCTCGGTCTTTTCATCTGACCAATTTGGCAGTTTTCGCATCTACCATTGCTGAAATCAAAGTTTAGTTAGACGTTCTGGTAACAAAGCATACACACGTAAACGATAACGTTGAAGCCAGCGCGGAAAGAGAATGACGAGGCATTTCCAGCAAAATGATCCTCAGTGATCACGGGCCACGGATTCACAAAGATCAAGTACACGATTTGTGTTCTCCCAAAATCATCTGTCTTCCATTATCGAATACTGCGCTTCTCTTCTCTTTTTTAGGTCATCGCGGCGTGGTCTGAATTGGCAGCTGTTGTTGCACCCGTCGCCCGCTTGTCTCTTATTCTAAGCCCACCTAGAGCCTCATAGCCACAGATATATATTACAGCAGAGAGCTCCCTCTACGACTCGGCTTGGAGAGCTACAAAAATACCGCTATATAAATGCAGTGCAAGGTGGCGACAGCTGTCCGGGTCCATATTATTGCCATGTTTTGTTAAATTTGTTGTACCATGAGTTAAAGGATCTATGAAGGCCTTTACCACAACCTTCCCAGCTTCTAAGCATTTAGCAACATGGACACAAATGGGCAGGGATGATTACAAAGACGTTTAACGCACTGTCACAAACTGTCTGTGATCATGTAGCTGGAACAGTAATTGTCAGTGGTGTCAAACACACTTTACAGCCAAGCTAAAAGACAGTCAAAAGCAGAATGCAGCAATGACGTTTTTAAATGAGCAGAGTGTATACAGTCATTTGTTTATATCAAGTACATGGACTCAAGAGTCTGTTTTATGCGGTACTCAAGATGTTAATATAGAGAGCTGCCTAATCCTGCATACTTGCAGATGACATAAGGTCAAAGACAGTGATCACAGTTTGACTAAATACTCAATTTGTTTTGCACACTGACCAAGATGGTATCTGAACACATACAATTTCTTGGACAAGAGTAAAGGTGTTACATTTTGTGGAGTCAAGTAGATTTGATGGGTATAAAAACAGATTAAGATAGCTTTATTTTCTTATATGTACTGTAGATAAAATAACATTTTGAGTAGAACTCTGCAAAAACATTCTTTGAACCAGACACTGTTAATAATAATGTGATAATTGAAATGTAAAATACATAAAAGAACTATTTACAGCATTTTGCGCCTTTCACTGTTTAGACACTAATGTTGTGGTGGGAGGAATGAAAGGAGCACTGTGGACAGCATCACAGGTTTCAGTCACAAAATATAATATTGTGTAATCTGTTTCATTAAACTTTCCAGCATTGTATCAGAATTAAAAGCTCCACCTTGAACAGATATTATGTCAATGTCAGTACATTGTGCTGATAAAACATCTTTCATTTTGCACTTTTTCATGTAAAATGTATGCAGGACTTTTTCTTTGGTAGTATTGTTATTGTGTGATATCAATACTTAAATGAAGAAAACAGTTGAAGTACTTCCAAAACTTTACACCAACATTCCGTCAGACAAATAGTGAAAGTAAAGTAAGACAGATTTTATCTGCAGCCCACAAATCACTAAGTCCTGCTGCTCTGTGCTCTGAAAGTGAATCTGAAATACTGCACAGCAGTTTAGATGATCATTTGACTTTATGAATGCTGCCACAGTTAAACAAATGGCTGGAGAATACAAATTTTTAGCCATTAACCAATGTTTGTAGAATTCTACTTGACTCTGTGTGCAAGCTGCTCATATACATATCTGGTTAGTTGGGAATAAACTACAAGCTCAGCAGTTAAACTGCATTTCTCCATCCATATATATTAACAACTGTAGCTGAATGTTTCAACAGATTGATCATGTTTCTGCTCTGAAGTGCAAACAACCAGTTACTTTTGTGACAGCAAACATTTTCTGCATCAGCTGTAGTGAGTGTAATCATGACTTAGACTTAAGCAGACTTTATTGTCATTCAGTATACAGCAGTGCACACAGAACAAAATTGGTGGTATTGAGCACTGAAATCCAGGAATAGCATCCACACACGAGTGATCTTCTCCTCCAGATGTGCAAGTCTCAGGTGAAGAGCAGAGGAAATGGTGTTATCAGTGGAGCGGTTTGGCTGGGAGGCAAACTGGAAGGTGTCGAGCGTGGCAGGGAGTCTCAAGGTCATGTTTTTTTTTTAACCAGCCTCTCATCGTAATGGGAATGAGTGTGACCGGCTGGGAGTCGTTTAGTGATGTGATTTGAGTATTTTTTGGCACTGGGATAGTGGTGGCACTCTTGAAACAAGATGGGACTTTAGCTTGATCCAGTGAGATGTTGAAAATGTCTGTCAGAACATAAGCCAGCTGGTCTGCTCAATCCCTGAGCACACACCCATGTATGTTGTCAGGGCCTGGAGCTTTCTGTGTATTGACTTTCCTCAGAGTCCTCCACATGCCAGCTATGTCAAGTGCCTTTTCATCCTGGCGGGGAACAGCTTTCTCTGCAGGAGTGCTGTTTAGTGCTTCAAGCCTCCCAAAGAAGTTATTAAATTCATTGAGGAAGTCTGTGTCATCATCACATGCAGGAAGGGCTATCCTGTAGTTTGTGATAGCCTGTAGCCTTGCCACATATTCGTGGTGTTAGTGGTGTTGTGGAAAAAGTCCTGAATTTTTTGGCTATGAGCACGCTTTTCTAGTCTGATGGCATGGTTCAAGTTGGCTTTCACTGTTCTCAATTCTCAGTCATCACAGGACTTGAAAACTGAGTTCCATGCCTTTAGAATTTTGCGTACTTCATCAGTCGTGTTGAACGCTCACTTCTCTCTTCCATCGTCACCTCTTTTTTTGCTGCAAGGAGCTACAGGTTAATGACAGAACTGCTCTGCTCCCCCCACACACCAGATGTTCTGTCTGTCAGTGCAACAGGCTCTGACAGAAATAAAATTTGCAAAGCGAAAATGCATTATAGACACATGTCTTATGGAAGTGAGATAGAATATGCAACACATTGTTCTTCTTGCTTTCTAAATTACCAATTGCAAACCATTATCATCACAGCTTATTGATCCTGTGGTATTTAGACATTTCATCACCCTATATATGAGAATTAACATAAGTAGCACTAAAAAATGCATTGTTCAGCACCAAAAGATGCAGTCAAAATTTGTTAGTGGAGCTAAATAATGTACTGGAGCTTTCAGATATTAATTAAGCAGTTCATTTTCACAAGGTGTTTGCGTGCATCTGGATATTGAGTGACCCATTTACAAATTCATTTTATTTACTATAAATTGATCATAATTGCATACTCAACAACTCAAAATTCTTCGCTGCTGAGCTGGAATATTAAAGCAGAGAAGAGGCACTGTCATGGAAGAAGTCAATGATAGAATGACTGAATCTCCTCAAAACATTGTGATGATGTTTCCTTCTCCCTTTTGGCAGGTTTCAAGTAAGGTAGCTGCTTGGAGCTTCAGGTGAGCCTAAGTGTTTTGAAAACAACAGTTAACATTGTCACAGATGTGTAGTCTGTTGGTGTTGAAGTCCCTTTCTGAGTTGGGAGAAATTTTATAAGTGAAGCTGTGTAACCTGTACCTTTTCCCTCCCCTCAGATTGGCAGGGAAAGTCAGATAGCAGACAGTTGATTGAGCAAAGCTCAGAGCTTTCACAGGCAAAGCAAAGGGAGATCATCAGTACCACAACCCTGCTGACTGCAGCCCAGTCTACAGAAATCATGCCAAAAGTCATTTTTTCCGTGCTATTACAGGTAACAGCAGTAGTGTTAACTGCTAACAAGTTTATAACTCTTTCACGTTGTTCCCACAAAATCCTGGAAAATACAGAATTACAGATTATTAGCTCTATCATAGGATGGTGGTCACATTTTGATTTCCTTTCACATTTATTAGGACCAAGTCCACCAGCCAGTGCAATGGAATTATTCAGTGCTGTGTTTGTTGTAATACACGTTAGCTTTGACGAAGAGGCAGTGTAAACATGTATTAGAGCAGAAACGGTTTTGTCTTTTTTTTTTAAATCACAATAGCCCTTAGCAGCAATAAGAGATGGGAAAAATTTGAATTAGACGCAGAAGCCACTTTCAGACATGAAACATTGCTGGCTTAATCAATCCATTAAAGTGGCAGCTTTCTAATCATTCAGACATAGGTCACTTTTCTGTTAATGTTCTTACAGTTGCTTTTAGACGTACCTCCCACAGTGCCGGAGAAAGTTTAAACAGTGAATAGTTTCTTAAACAGTGAAACTGAAAGCTCAGGACTTAAGCTGTTGAAAAAAAAAACAGATTGCATTTATCACTGGTGAATGTCATTAATCTTAGCACTATTTGGCATCTGTTTTCTAATGGTGGATATTTCATTTTGTTGCCCAGTAGATTTCAAATTGCAGAGCCAAGTGCATGGAAAAGGTGTGTTATGATTTTGGCACACAAACTATATTGTGCCTCTCTTTGATGTTTTTAGATGAATATTGGTGCAGAAATATGTAGAAAACATTCTTCCCTAAATCGCTTCACCAGACCTCACAGTACCCCTCCTTGAGCATGTCTGTCCGCTAATGTGATGGTTCAGTTCAGACTTGTGCCGTGTTGAAAATGATGTGGAACTGTCCATCTGACCTAGAGGTATTGCCAGCTGAAACTTCACCATGGTACGCATTCAGACATGAAGCAGACACATTAAATTTCTGTCAGATTAATGGAATGGAGTGCGTGTCTGAAAGAGGCTTACTGTATGCGTTAAGGGTCAATTCCACATTTTGAGTTAGGAACGTAGCATGCTGGTATGCAATTCTATGTGATGAAAATAAAAAAATAACACACTTTATTTCTTTGATGTTTTTTAAAGCCCTAGAAGGTCGACTCTTTTGTGTTGAGTTGTAGGGAAAATCTACATATTCTACTATAGTATAAGACAACACCACTGTCATTATGCATACATGGTTCTAGTGGACGGTTTAACAAGTCTAGGGATTGCACAGTGCACACCTAGATCATGTTTCTTTCTGCAACACCACATTTCAGTTCCTACCCAGCATGGACGGTGGGCCTTCAGAGGGTGTAGGGGTCGTGGACGACCCCACCAAAGACTTTCCATCTATCCAGGCTGTTCACAGCCAGGATGCCATGGTAGCTGACCTCCTTCAGCAAGCAGCAGAGGCCGGAGGTGTGGTCGAGGGACAAGGAGGAGTTGTCTTAGAACAAGGTTTTTACTTCTTGGTTATGAAATTATCCAACCATTGAACTATAAAAATCACGCAGTGTAGTATAAAAAAATAGTTTTGCAAGCAAGAATGTTTTAGTGGAGAATGTGGTCATATGTGCTATTCCCTAGTGATGTTGTTTTTCAGGTCATGGGGAAGGAATGGTAGCAGCCGCCCAGTCCCAGCAGCAGCTGATGGAAGCTGGAGTTGAGGTTGGTGTAGAAGGTGGAGCAGGAGTTGAAATGATGGTTATGGACTCACTGGATCCCACTCTGTTACAGATGAAGACTGAGGTAATCCCACTGTTCAGAAACATGCTTGCTAGAGTATGTGACGTCACACAAAGTGGCCATTAAAATGAAGTTAATTTGCAGGTGATTGATGCTGCAGTAGGGGGGTCATCTGCTACAGTGGGTGTAGTTGGAGGAGTAGCAGGTGCTGCGCATCAAGCTACTGTGACGACAGTGGACCAGACACAAATCATCACCTTACAGGTAGGTACTCTTTTAAAGCCATTGCATATTTTAACAGTTATTTCATCTTTGGTTCACTTGGAGTATTCGGAAAATCTGGATTTACAAGATACCTGTATGCTTCTATTAAGTTAAATGCTAATACATTTTGGATTTATTAATAACTATTCAATTGGTCTTAGTAGCTACCCTCTGGCTTTTTCTCTGTCCTCAGGTGGTAAACATGGAGGAACAAGCAGCTTTGGGCCTTGGAGAGCTCCAGCTGGTTCAGGTCCCTGTTTCTGCCACCACTGTTGAGGCCCTGCAACAAGGCACCTTTGTAGACACAACTGCAATGCCAAAAGATGGAGACCCAGTTATTTGCCACACCCTGCCACTGCCTGAGGGCTTTCAGGTACATATCCATACCCTGACACTGCCACAGGTGCTACAACCCAATCTGTAATCTGCTCCTGTTGCCTTGTTTGTTTTTTTGTGTTTCACATAATTTGCATCCGGGCTCCAGATGAACTTTTTTACTTGTAACACTGGTGCATCCAAATTTCTCACTTGGTCACACCAGCACATGATTTGGTCACGCCCACACCCTTATTTTGATACAACATCACCACAACTATTGATCTAAGTTGCATGCTGATGAATAAGTGTCTTTGCACAACCTAGTTTTGCAATGATGTAAAGATTGTCAGTGATTTGAATCTTGAAGTTTTGTGAAATAATTTAATTTAAAAATGAATTAATTCTGTCACCACTCTCTTTCTGACGTCAGTCCTATTAACCGGTCAGGCTAACCTTCTCACCTGCTGCACATCTGCTTATTGATGGACAGTACTAGTTACCAATGCCTCATGCAAGCTGTGGTACATGCTAGCCAGGTGGTTACACTTCGCTCTCATCTGTCTGAGTGAGACAACCCTCAGATTTGGCTTGAAGTGATTTTTATATACATGACTGACTTTTCTACAACCTGACCACATTCTGAACATCAGTGCTGGATTCGATCACGTTCATTTAATTATAGAAAGCCAAAGTTTTCATCGCTGTTAATATGACTTTCACTTTTCTGCCCTAGCACTGCTTTAGTCATCGTCATTGAGTGTAGTGGGCTGCCTTTTCTGTTTAACTGACTCGGTTGAGGTCTCCCTCAGTTGTCGGACCTCTGTCTTTTTTAAAAATATATATATTATTATTATTATTAAGCTACATCTTTTGAACACAGTAACAGCCAAATAATTGTTTCACATGTCAGGTGGGGGGAGACTAATATTGACTGATTTGGCTTGATATATTTGATGTTTAGGTAGTCAAGGTTGGTGCTAATGGGGAGGTAGAGACAGTAGAGCAGGAGGAGGAGGGAGTAGTAGCTCACCCTGAAGAAGAGGAAGATGAAGAGGTGGGGAACCAGTTACTGGAAGAAGGGGAAGATGAGCCCATTCAGCCTCAGAATGATGACACAAACTGGGCTAAAGACCCAGACTATCAGCCCCCATCTGGAATTGTTAAGAAAACAAAAAAGGTAAGATAAGTAAGTAGGCATGTGATACTGCTCTCTTTTTGGGGGGTGGATATTAGACCCCTTTCGGTAAATGAAGTGAAATTGCGGTTTTTCCAGGGTAAAAAGAGTCGTCTGCGATACGCTGAAGGAGACAAAGATATGGATGTCAGTGTCTATGACTTTGAAGAGGAACAGCAGGAGGGCCTTCTGTCTGAGGTCAATGCTGAGAAAGTGGTTGGCAACATGAAACCCCCCAAACCAACAAAGATCAAGAAGAAAGGTAAGGCAGGACTGTTGAATTTTTATTTTTTATTTTAATGTTTATTTGGCAGGGACGATACACACAACATTGCCACAGAAAAGGGAAAATGCGATGCATGTAAGACGTCTAGCTTCAGCCATATTGGCCCTAATGGCCCTATTGCTTATGTGAATCACAATGCCAGTTATGGTTTGTAAAGGCTGATATAGATCCTCTTGTTGAAGTTGGTTTGGCTTTGAATATGGCCATGATGTTTTTGCCTCTTCAAAAAAAAATGTTTTAACAAACTACAACATAAGCTGCATCTGCTGTCCACTGGATTCTCCTCATCACTCCTAACTATAGGTAAAGTACCGTAGCAGGTTATGATTAAAAACTGCAAAGCACACTGCTTACACACAATACATTGCCATACATTTTTTGTTTCATCTCTTTTGGCTGTCATATCACAGCAGTTTCTTTCTGTGGTCCACATGAGAGTTTTTTACAAGTGACAATGTAAGAAAACACTGATGGTCAAAGATACAAAATTATATGAAACATGTTCCACAATGTTATACTATATCAAAACATTTAATTATAATGCTACTACTATTATTATCTGTTTTATTATTAACAATACAGTTAGCATACAGGCTGCAAAGAATAGAAAAAAGTCAAGTTCAAGTGGAATTCTGGTGTGATTAAAAGTTCGTATTGTTTTTATGACTGTCTGAATTAATGATTTAACTGAAATTGTGATTGAAGAGTACAAATTCAACAAGACTTAGGAATTATGAAGTTTCTCTTTTACATGCATGAAGAATTTTGTTTTAAATTGTGCTCCAGCTGTAGTGTTTCATTGTTTTGCAACAAGACTGACACTGAGTCTGTTGCTTTGAGATCCAAATATTGTCACTGAATGTGAGGTCTTTGGATGTCATTATTGTGTTTCAGGAGTAAAGAAGACGTTTCAATGTGAGCTGTGTAGCTACACATGCCCTCGACGCTCCAACCTGGATAGGCACATGAAGAGCCACACCGACGAAAGACCTCATAAATGTCACTTGTGTGGAAGAGCCTTTAGGACGGTGACCCTGCTACGAAACCATCTCAACACACATACAGGTATACACTAATCCACATTTTCATTAAAAAAATGTAGACTCCACATGAAAAAAAATTACTGTAACAATAATGCTTGAAAGTTTGCTATCCCTATAGAAATTCTAGATTTTTTCATAAATATAACTATAAACATCAGATTTTCACTGAAGTCCTAAAATAAATAGAGAACCTAAATAAACAAATGAGATAAAAATATTATGCTAAGTTATACATTTCTTAAAGAACATTATTTAATATTACCTATAGGGATGGGAATCGATGGGCATCTCACGATTCAATAATGATTACCATTCAGGGGCTACGATTTGATTAGAAATCGATTATTGATGCATCTTTAATTTATGTATATTGTAAGTGTCGGGATGGAGGTGTCGGTGAAATAGCGTCGGGATGGAATGGTGTATCTGGGCTCCAATGTATGCAGCAGTGCATAGATTACATATAGCATGGCTTTTGTCCAGTTCGCTTCCGCTGTCAAAGTTGTAGAAGCCGAAGTGTTTCCAAACGTCTGCTTTTACGCTAGAAGGAGCTGATCAGATCTCATGGCGAGGTGGGTGGCGGTCAGTCAGGTTTGTTTTACTCTTTGCATGTGTCGGCGCGTCCGCTCCAGGTGTGCATCCCAAAGTGTCCCGGAGATGACGCGTACCGCACTTCTTGACTCCACATTATTTAGAACCTTCTGTATTACTTTAATCTGTAAGTGGTATCTGTAAGGGGCAACAGTATGTTCTCAACCAATGGCTTGACAGTCAGGTGTGAATTGTTGCTGTTTCATTATAGGAACAGGGTCCAGAGCTTCATTCTAATTTTTCCACTGGTAGCACTGGTAACTGGTGCACAGTAAATGAGTTCCTGATCATTGTTTGTGCTTAATTTTCATATCCTAGTTTTGAATTAATGGTCAAGATTCACAGTGACTCGAAACGTGATGTTACAAAACATTTTAATTTGAAAATATTTATATTTTTGTCGTCAGTTGCTTTGTTATAGTTTGTGTTGAACTTGATGAACATTTTATTCTCCTGTTGAGTAATGACTCATCTAATCACTGAAAAGAGGCAGGGTTTGGGTTCAGAGTTTTGTGTGATGCATTGATCCCTGAAATTTTTCTGTTTCTTAATTCTTCAAAGTTTAAAACTTAAATAGTGTTAACCCAGCCACATGTTTAGAGTTCTCTGCAATGGACAGGCCACATTGAAATACACTACACACTCAGAATGCAGACTGCATTTGTGATCAAAAATGATAACGGTTGCAGTCTGAAACTCTGGGATCTGTAAATGCCAGATCTTTATAACACACTGTTATGGAAGTGTATCATGGCATGAAAAAGGAAAGAAGATTTCTCACTGCATACAAATGGAGGAAGCTAAGGACGATCGTTACCTTCCTGTGTGTAATCGACCAACAGAGATCACTCCAGTAGCTAAGTGTGTAAAGTTGTAATTTGTTAAACGGGGGTCTCTTTGTTTTACTTTTAGCAATTGTATGAAAATCTGATGATCAGGAAAAAAATGTACATTTCTCAAGGATTCACAAACTTTATAGCACAATTTCAGCAGTTTGAGAAGCCAAAAGACTGTTTTTAGCACATGGGTAGTTTACATACATCTTATTTTTGTTTATACAGGAACTCGTCCACACAAGTGTACAGATTGTGATATGGCTTTCGTGACTAGTGGAGAGCTGGTTCGTCATCGTCGATACAAACACACGCACGAGAAACCCTTCAAATGCTCAATGTGTGACTATGCCAGTGTTGAGGTAGTACAAAGTTTTGTCTGCACTATGTTCTTGCAATTTTACAAAAATTCAAGTTCATGCTTACTGTGTGTGTGGCTTTTTGTGTTGTATAGGTGAGCAAACTCAAGCGTCACATTCGTTCCCACACTGGCGAACGTCCATTCCAGTGCAGTCTTTGCAGCTACGCTAGCAGAGACACATATAAGCTAAAGAGACACATGAGGACACACTCAGGTAAAACTGATACTTAAACTACCTTTCTGCATGTTTTAAATATTGAAGTAGGATATGGTAGCGTGTCAGTCTTCACAGATATTGTCAGAGACTTGTATAATTTTGTGGTTTGATTTTGGGGAGATTAGGCTATACTGATTGATATAGTATTCTTAAAATTGTATTTCCTAACCCATTATTATCTCTCAGGCCTATTTTGTATTCTTTTGTAGTTCTGCTAGATTAGAAACATTAGTAAGACCATTCAACAGTGTTTACGTTGTGCATTTCCAATATTCTTCCTAGGAGAGAAACCTTACGAGTGCTATATCTGCCATGCCCGATTCACCCAGAGCGGAACAATGAAGATGCACATTTTGCAGAAACACACTGAGAATGTGGCCAAGTTCCACTGTCCACACTGTGACACTGTCATTGCACGCAAGAGTGACTTGGGTAACGCACACACACACACACACACACACACACACAGTAAACTCTTTAATGCTGTTTCATACCCCTAATTTATTTTCTCTTGTCATCTATGCACATTTCCAGGTGTCCATCTTCGCAAACAGCACTCCTTCATTGAGACCGGAAAGAAGTGTCGTTACTGTGATGCTGTTTTTCACGAGCGATATGCTCTGATCCAGCATCAGAAATCTCATAAGAATGAAAAGAGGTTCAAATGCGACATGTGTGACTACTGTTGTCGCCAGGTCTGTATGCTCACTAATATCTTGTAATATGTAGGGCTACCTTACTTCTAACAAATAATTTCATTTTAATATCAGGTTTGGTTCACTCAAGACAGTGCCATGAAAATATTTTTTTTAACAATCATTATTAATAAGAGGGTACAGTTCACTGCCATTGTAGCTGTTCTGTGAGTTGTGGCTTACCATGTTCATGTTTCCAAGGTTATACTGCTAACTGGAAGGTGTTAACTAATGTGATCTATGAGTAAAGGGTTTTAACCTCTCTTGGCATTAGAGGAAAATTCAGTCTGGTTATTCTCTGGGAATAATGAATTATAATGATAATCCATCTTGCAGTTGAGATTTTTCATGCTGAACTAAAGTGGTGTTACTTTAATTTTAGTTTTTTTTTTTTTTTAAACTATGTGGTTGTGTTCAGGAGCGACACATGGTAATGCATCGTCGAACCCACACTGGAGAGAAACCTTATGCCTGCAGTCAATGTGAAAAGACCTTCAGACAGAAGCAGCTCCTAGACATGCACTTCAAGCGCTACCATGACCCCAACTTTGTCCCCACTGCCTTTGTCTGCCCCAAGTGTAGCAAGACCTTCACTCGCAGAGTAAGGACACTTCTCTTTCTAGTTCACACACATCTGAGGTGAACTAGTTGTGTATGATCTTACCTAAGCCAGTAAGTAGCTGGCTTAGGTGGTTCGACACTTAAGCCAGCTACTTGCTAATAGTTTCTGGGAGTCAGTAGAATATCTAATGGTGTGTTCTTGTTAGAACACCATGGCTCGCCACGCTGAAAACTGCAGCGGTGAGATGGAGGATGCTGAGAATGGAGCTCCAACCCCAAAGAAAGGAAGGAGAGGCAGAAAGAGGAAGATGAGGAGCCGAAGAGATGATGATGATAGTGGTGAGAATTTGACTTTGCATTCAAATATAGGCATGATACTACGTTTGGTCACTTCTGGTTAGATTGTCTAATGTCTCCTTTTTATATCTGACATTCAGAGGAGGACAACGTTGAACAGGACATGGATGAGGAAGGTGAGGGCGAAGAAGATGCATCACTGCTACAGGAGGAAGAGGAGCCAGAAAGTATGGAACTGGACCAGGCCCCTGCTGCCATTCCAGTACCAGCTCCTGATGAGCCACCAGTGAAGAGAAAACGAGGCAGACCCCCCAAAAATGCCCCTAAACCTCCAACACCCAGCAAGTCAGTCAGAGTGGCTGCCAAAACAACTGCTTCTGGTGAGAAAACTGACAGAATTTATTAGATAAAAAATCTGATCTGTCAACGTTTAAGAATAATGATGAGGGGAAAAAATTGACTATATTTAGTTCTTCAGTAGGGTGTATACATATTACATATATGCTGTTGCACAAGACACATTACACCTGTACAGACCACATGTATCATGGCAAACTTCCAATGACTCCTATGACTGAATTTTTTATTATGGAATCATTGAAACACATGCGTCTCTGTCCCGAAAATCATCATGCATTTTGGTTTTCCATGAATTTATTACAGGTCTTTTGGATATATGACAAAAGCTGGTCAAAAATATACATACAACAATGTTAATAGTTACCCTTGGGAATTTTCACCTTAATTTGGCACTTTTGGTAACTGTCCACAAGCTTCTGGTTGTTTGTTGACCCTCTTTACAGAATTGGAACACTTGGACTAAATTTGTTGGCTTTCTCACACATACATGTTTCTTCACAGTCTACATGTTCTTGGTGAGGTTTAAGTCAGGGCTTTTGGGAGACCAGTCTACAATGGTAACTGGAGCCAGATTTAGCCATTTCTTTACCACTTTTAATGTGTGTTTTGGGTCATTGTCTTGTTGGAACACCCATTCGCTTCCAAGTCAGTGATTTTCTTTTACAGATCTTTTGCCACTGTAGTGTTTGTGTGGCTGAGCCTAATGAGTGTATCAAAAAGACCCTATTTAAGTTGGATCAGAGGAATCAGCAGCTGTAGTCAATGATAATCACTTGCAAAAATTAAAAAGCCATGATACTTAGAAAATTCGATAAACACAAATTTCTACATAACCAAAACTGAAAATTCAAGGAAAGTTTAACTAAATGTTAACATTAGTCATCTACCTCAATCAGTCAGGATGGGGGAATGCTTGAGGTGGGGATAACAGAGGGAGAACAGACAATACATTAGACAAACACTTTCGAGATTGTTACTTGTAGGTAATGACAGCTATCCCAAGAATCAAGAAAATGCCCCAGTATCCTGTATAATAATCAGTTGGGCGGATAATCGGTCGATTACTACTCCATACCAACCCTACTTGCCAGATTAGACTTCTTTCTTTTCTCTGATAATGAAGTCCCAGTTGAAGGGATTCATTGCTCATCACAGGTGGCACTTGACATGTTTACATAACGGGACTTCAAGGGAACGTTACGTGTGTTGTAGAAACACTGGCAGTGCTGTATTCCTGCACAATGAAACTACTTTGATGGGAATGGTAGCCAATTAAATCAGGAACAGTTTCATATTTTTGTAGACACAGTCTTCTAACTTATGTAGGCTTTTGTTAATCAGTACAGCTATCTAAACTGTCAGCAAAATAGTTTCCCAGACTTGTTTTTTCTTCCAGTTGCTGGAAGAGCTGAAAGGGTGGTAAAGCAGCCAGAAACTCCTGTAATGTCAGCATGACCTTCGGCTGCATGAACTGTGTAGTTTCTATCAGTAAGCATATGTTCAGCAAGTCAGGAGTTTTGCTTGTGCCCAGTTTATAGGAGGGATTTCAGGCAATCTCGCGATAGACCAATGGCAAAATTTATATATTTTCATATAATATATGTAGATCTTTACATCTGCAACACTAAGGTATGCAGAGACAAATACTGAACATATATTCAGGGTTGATTAATGTCACTGATACCATATTGAATCATGTGTTGGTATGACCTGCTGAAAAAGTTGGTCTGGTGCCCTACTTAATAAGGCCAGTTTTTCATTTCCCAAAACCCTTACATGCTGTGCTAAAGTGTGCCTTTGTTTGGTTTTCTAGCTGCTGCCATCATTCAGGTGGAGGATGAGAGCACCGGAGCAGTGGAGAACATCATAGTGAAGAAGGAGGAGGGTGATGCTTCTGCAGCAACTCCTCTGGAACAGGCAGTGGCCCTGACTGTGGAGGGGGTGGGGCTAGATGATGAAGGGGTGGAGACTGTTGAGCTGGCTGTGAATGATGAAACTGCAGCAGCGGCTGCTAATGGAGATCTCACACCAGAGATGATCCTCAGCATGATGGACCGGTGAACACAACATACAGCATCACACATGTAGCTGGACTAAGCCTAAAATTTGCAAATACACATTAATATTTCCACATACTTGGCCTTCACCTAATGTTCAGTCTGTGTGTATGTGTATGCGTGTGTGTGTGTGTGTGTGCATTTAGTGGCGGCCATTTTGCCTCAACCGAAATGGCTTCAAAAATGGTGACAGCATTAACAACCATGCACAAAGAATAGAAACTGCATGTAGATACTTACAAACACACATAAGTAGATGCTTATCTTCACATTCATGTACATCAGCCTGCATACTGATGTTTGTGAGTCTCACACACACGCAACATACAAGATCCTGCAGCACATGCTTGTGTCATCTGTCTCATCATAATCAGATATCATCCAAGACTGCTCTCTGCTTTTAAATATGCTCTTTTTTTCAGTCTGAATGTCTTCTGAATGAGTATGTATGTGTTTCGCTATATGTTCCTTACCCAAAGCCACATCCTGTGTCAGTCCCCACCCACACGCATTTGGCCGGAAACTTTTCCTCTCCCTATTGCTCGACCATATGAAGACATTTTTAATTTAACTTTGATTTACTTTGATTTTTTTATGCTGACCTGCTAGCCGTTCTTGCAATTCTGCCCCTTATTGGCCCATGTAAGTTCATGGTCCACTTGGTTATGTTTTTATTCAGTTTGTATAAGCCTTTTAAGAGAAGATAAGATAAAGTAACCCTTTATGCGTCCCACAGTGGGGAATCTGCTTTTATAGGACAAAGTCACCGGAGGATTTCTTTATACATAGGGATGCATTGAAAACAATCAAAGTCATTATTAACAGTTCTCTAGTTCATCTGTTTGTCATCCAAACTGCCAGCACGTATCCTTGTTCTGAACTGAAACTAGCCCTCGTTCAGTTCATGTAAATTAAATAGTTAAATGAGCTGCTAAATGTGTTTTCCAGCACCAACATATTTTGAGCTGCAATTATACTTTGACTTTTTTCTGTTTTCTCTTATCACTAATGAAAGATATTTGGGATTCCTCCTCTTCTGATTCCACATTTTAAAAGAGAAAGTAGTCAGTATACCTCACATAAGTGAAAGGTCCCTGATGGTTGGAGAAAATAGATAATCCTGACTGGAAAAAGGTATTACTATAGTTGTGATTTTTGAACATTCCAAATACGTCAGTATGGAATTATGGCTATGCACATGTATCATTTCACTTAGTTTTGCCAGGTAAAACACCTACTTTATATTTTCCTTTAAATATGTTTCCGTCAACAGTTATCAAAGACCAGATTGTGAATCAAGCGTGTCACTCAAACACCCCCTATACTATTATCAATAATTGCAGACTGTGGCAAGTGGGTTACATGTAAATACACATTTTAATCCCTTGGCTTTTTGATTTTATGTGAACCTTTTTAATGTTTTTGAATAGATGATTTGGAGACATTTCTGTTAAAAGATTCAATGTTTTAATTTCTTTGTTAAATATAGTCGTGCCAGTCTTGGTACACAATGTCCTGAGCCTTTCGAGTTGGTTCGTAAAGCAACATCATCGTGCATTCCTTCCACAGATCAGTCCTACCCAACCGAACAAACTGAAATGAATTCATTTTTAACCGCTGTCCTTTTATGTCTATATTCTGTTGTTGATAGACATAGTCTGCTTTGATGCTTTCTTACAGTTTTTATTTCTGGGGTTTTGTAGTTGCTACGGCATTCGTATGCGGTTGATTGAGTTCAATATCTCCTTCTAGGTGTTAGACTAGTTCACCTAAAAAGGAACAAGAGGTTTGTGAGTATCTGTTTGGCACCCATCTTAAAACATTTTTCTCTTTTGACAAGTTTTATCATTATTTTTAAAGAATTTGGGGTTTTGGAAGCTTTGAATTTTGTTTAATACTTAATAGGGTTTTTCCATTAGTCCAGCTTGGTTCCTGTTAGTTGTGCTCTGCTGAGCAAGGTATGATTGCATGCATTTCCCATCCGGCCTCACAGCAGTGTGTAGCTGCACTGCTGTGAGGCCGGATGGGAAATGGGCTGAACGTGGCCAGCCTGTGTCGTTCTCCTCTCTGAGTATAAGCTACTTTTAAACGTCTCTCTGTGTTCTGCTCTCTAAAAGTTCAGATTTTTACCTGAATATCTGTGTTCTGGAGTTTAATGTTGCTCCTGTTTCCTTGTTTGTACTTTCACATATCAGCCTTATTCTACTGTTTATTGAAGGCTTTTGGCCATTTGAAAGCTGTGTGGAACTACTGCTAATGCAAACTGAACATGTGCTGATGTTGTTGCTTTACTCTAAAATGTTCTACTGGTGAAGTTTCAGGAAATGTACTGCAGATATTACAGAGTTGGCAGAGCTTCATTTGTGCTTCCACTAAGCTGCACTACCTGTCTGTGCAGTATATTGGGAAGGTGCTCACACCAACCGGGGTGACTGGACTGAGCCTGAGCCATACAAGGCTTAGGGCAGCTAAACCCACCACAGTGGAAAAACCCTATTAAGCAACCTCGAGGGCTGCTCTGCACCATTGACAGCCCTGGACTGAAGCCTTGCTAGTTGCAGTTTGACAAGACCTGAGCTCAGTCATCGTCTGTCTGCAGGATATGTCCACACCCTACCCCAGGCCATATTCCAGGAAATCTTTATGGTCCTAATCTCAACAAATGTTTTAGTTTGAGTCTTTTGAAGATGTTAATAGACTAGGGTTTAAAGCTCTGAAGGGAGCTGATTTATCAGTAACAGTTAAATTACAGGTTATAACAACTATTAGGTAACCTTGCTTTTATTGCAGCAAGACCTATTACTATTAGATGGAACCATCAATTCTGTAATATAACAGTGGTTAGACGCCCGGTGTTGTAAAACCAATCAGTTCTGTGACTGTACTGCTGTGGTTTGAGAACTCCTTCTGTAAAACAAGAAAAATGTTCATTATCAGTCTATCATATTATTGTTCTGCAGGCGGCTGGTAGGAAGATGGATGTTTGACTATTCTAATAGCAACAGCATTGTTTTTACTTCTGCATTTTGCAAGTTTGTTTGGAAGAAAAATTAAGGAAAATGGTTTAAGATAGTTTTGAGCACATCTCTGTTTTAAGACCAAGAAAACAGAAGAAACCATTGCCATGTCATTTTTGGAAGATGACACTGTACAGCTGATGGAAAAATAAAATCATCTTAATGTACTTGTGTATCCTTGTGTTCTTTCTGTTAGCGAGTTATTTAATTGTGAAGTGGTGGTGTGTGATGAGAGGGACGTCTAAGCCAGCATGAAACCTATGTAATTAGCACCATTGCTAAGGAGGTTCTATCTTTCATCAAATTCCACAATTTTGTCCCTCAAACCCTGCCATCTCTCAAATAGCCCCTTCTTGAGTGCAAATCAGCTAATCCCACTCTCCTGGTCCTTCTATGAATTTCATTTAATTAAGTTAATATATCTATAGACCAGTGTCCTACTTTATTTTTTTACTGCAATAGCTACATGTATTAGTACCCCCATGACACATTGGCTAACCATTAAGAGGAGAAAAGGGAAGCCAATGAGTTGTTTTTACAGCATCCCTTATGGACTGCCACTGTTCAACTGGTTTCAGTAGATCACGAACAAGCATAGATCATTCAAATCAAGGAACTCAAGGAAGTATTTTAATGATGCTATCACTTTCTTCAGATGTAATGGTTAAAGGTGTATTTGCAGCATGGGAATACAGTTGTGACAATATGCTTAGCTTTCAAATGTTATTTACACTTAGTAATGCCCTGCTGTTACTGAGCAACAAACAAAATGCATACTGACACGTTTCTCTGTTATTCTCATCTCAGAGTAGCTCCATCCGTGGCTCTTTGAAACATTCTCAGCCACATTCACAGTCTTCAGGACACAAACTGTCTCTTTAAGTTGCATAAAGAAACATGACTGACAGTTAGCTAGTGTGAAGTTGGTAGACAAAGTTGCCTGCTCTAGCTGGTAAATGAGAAAAGGGGTATTATAGTGACAGCATTCTGCACAATGCTGGTACAACCTTTGTGTGAAGGAGCAATCAGAAAAAGTGAGCATAACTTTAACATATGCACAACCCTAAATTATTTTCTGTTTAAAAACATATTTTGGTTTATGGCATAAAGCAAGAAAACAATACAATCTGTATGATGTCATGTTTTGTTTTGGGTTTTTTTTTTTATACTTAAAAAGCTGAAAAGTACACACGTAGTATATAGTCCATCAACATCTACATCACAATGCTGGTAACAATGCAGTATGCAGGGCTTTTACTTGTAATTGAGGAGTTTTAAATTGTAGATTTCGATGTTGCTTGGCCAAAACAGTATATCCCTGACTGCTGCCAACAAATTGTGTAATACACTGTATTCCATAATTATGAGTCCTTTTTAGGTGCCCCCTGGTGGTTAGAGGTTAATACATCAGCTATGCAGTGGCTGCAACATCATTGGTGTCTGTACAGTTTTAAGATTTGATAGTCCTAAAATAGGATTCTGTGGCACACAGGTCTTGAACTGCTGTCAAGATTTTGCTATCTTTGATTCATCTATAGTGAAATCCCAAAAAAGCAATAAACATTTTGACAAATTCTTTGTCTTTGCATACAGTTTGATGCTCAACTGTGTGAAACAGCAGATTTCCTGATGGTGGTTTGTGTGTCAGTGTAGGAGGTTAGATGAGGTTCCTGCCTGCTTTGTATTCTCTATGTTCACTCTAACAATGACTTACAACTCGGAACAGGATGTGTGTGCTGAAGTTCATGAGCAAAAACAGTGTGCATGGTAAGCAAGCAGAGGTGGTGTGTGTGCACACAGGCGGGGTGGAAAACAGAAAGTGGGTTATGTGTAGATGTGATCTATAAGAAAGAAGTCTGCTGGTGATGGTCTGTGTTTGTAACTTTGGATATGTTCATCCTCCATTTTGTGATTTTTGCTGCCACATACCAACACATACCTCCTCTACTCTCTACTTTTCAGCCAGCACCGGAGAATTTGCGGCAGTTGTCTAATTTAGAAACAGTCTGTCTTACTTTTTTTCAGTCTGAAAGTATTAGCTGGTTATCAAATATTTACATCCATGTTTCTCTATATTATTTCTTCCCTTTGTACTGACAATGTGGAAACAGGAAGAGCAGTAGAGGATTACAGCTTGACTATTTGCACATCTTTTCATTAATTCTAATGTTTCACTAAATTCTACAATATGGACTCCGTCTCTCAGAACCTACAAGGTAAGACAAACTAATTTCACAGCTACAATCGATCGCAATCTCTTTTATGTTAGTGGCAGTTGGAACATATTTAAATATAAGGTTACCAATCCGGTTTTTGTTCAACCTTTCGAGAGGTGCTCACTCAAATTTATGCACAGTTTTTGGACTGCAGTTTGTTGTACTGTTATGCTGAAAGGTGTTTCTACCCCCTATTTATGTTAGTGAGGGTAGAGCAGGTTTTGGAACTATATTTGTTTAATAGTTTATAGTGTAAAACATGGAGATATACTGATGTGATCCTAAAAATGACAATGTCCGTACCAGAAACGCAAATGGAAGAGTTTATCATCTTAGTATGTAAAAACTTTCGAAACAGAATAGTTTGAAAGGGAGATAATGGTTAAGTTATTGTAGAATAAATCTGTAAATGCTAGAATACTACCACTACATTCAAAAAATTGGAACATTGTGGAAAAGTTAAATATTTACTATAAGTTATTCATAAGAACGTGAAAACAAAATATACTGTAGACTCATTACATGTACAGTGAGATATTTCAAGACTTTTTTGTTTAATTTTGGTGTTTATGACTCATAGCTTATGAAAATCCTCTATTTCCAATTATTAGAGGATTTCATTTTGAGTTTGAGTAAATTACTATTTAAACAGTACAAATACTTTGCATCTCCCAGTGTTGCTCAGTGCTCAGCTGTCACGTTCCTAATACCCAGACACTCCTGAACCAGAGACAACATCAGAAGGTCTTACCAGGGCTGAGGAGAAAAAGTGCTCAGTGCTCCAAAGTCCTCTTTTCAGACGAAATACTTTTTGCATTTCATTTGGAAATCAAGGTCCTAGAGCCTGGAGGAACAGTGGAGAGACATAGAATCTAAGGTGTTTGAAGTCCAGTGGGAAGTTTCCACAGTCTCTGGTGATTTGGGGTGTTATGTCATCTGCTGATGTTGGTCCACTGTGTTTTATCAAGTCCAAAGTCAATGCAGCATCTACCAGGAGATTTTAGAGAACTTCATGCTTTGTTATACTGGAGATGCCAGTCACCTGGCCACACTACCAAAACTACTACCAAATGCTTTGCTGACTAGGATGTTACTGTGCTTGATTGGCCAACCACCTCACCTGACCTGAACCCCTTAGAACCCCATATGGTGTTTTGTCAAGAGGAAGATGAGAAACATCCGAAATAAAAGTGCAGATGAGCTGAAGGCCTCTATCGCAGTAACCTGGGTCTCAATAACACCTCAGCAGAGCCACAGGCGGATCTCCTCCATGCTGTGCTGCATGGATGCAGTAACTCGTGGTAAAGGAGCCTTAACCAAGTATTGAGTGTATAAATGAATATACTTGTCAGATGAAGAATTTCTGTATTGTAAATCTTTTTTGATTGATTTCAGAAAATATTCCATTAATTTGAGACACTGGATATCTGATTTTTATGAGCTCTAAGCCACAATCATCAAAATACAATTAAAAAAAAGATTTTAAATGTTTCACTGAATATAGAATATATAAAAGTTTACATTTCTTAGTTGAATTATGAAAACAAACAATTTTTTCACAGTGTTCTGTTTTTTTTGACATGCACTAGTAATTCATGCTTTATTTTATGTCACTGATTTCCCCTTTACTGAACTGAAGTCGGGCTTCTCAAATATCAGTTGAACTGATCCACAGAGCTAAGTCAGGCTTAACTGTCTCATTACAAAATGTGACCTTTTTTTTTATCAAGGTTAGTCATTCTGCTCTTGGCAAGCGGCTTAAACAATCAGAAACACCAACGAACAAAGAGAAGGAAACATGACTCAATCTGTGCATGACTGAACAGCATGAGATCAGAAAACTCAGGCTTATTTGGTATTATTATTAAGTTATAGCTTATTGGTAAAATGTTCAGCTTCACCGTATAGAAATCCTTTGTGGATCCAACAACATATATGAATATCTCGCTTTGAGCACAGCAGTTAATTCATTTGTGACTATCAATTCTCCATGCCATGGACCATTTCAAGGCAAAAATTGCACCCAACACAGAATTTCTCCAGCCCATGTAACTTCAGTTAACCCAGCTAAGATTTGTTGCAACCAGTAACATAATATCTGCCAATAATGTAATAAATTTTGCTATTTTAAATGTAATAAAACCAATAACGTAATAATTTAGCAATAATGTAATAAGTTTTTATGTTATTGGTTGGTTATTACGTGAATGGCCTAGCATTAAAAATTCTTTTCAAAAAATCCTTTGGAAATGTCATAACTGCATCCGCTAGTGTAATAATACATATATCAGACTGCATTTCTTGGAAACAAAAGACTTTTTTGTAGTTTTTGTGCAGTTTGCTCATTAAAAATAGGTATAGTGGATGGTATAGTCTTCATATTCATTCATCAAGGATATGTCCCATGTAGTTTTCACTCTCCTTAATTATGGTTGTGAGAGCCAGTTTGAGAATTATTTGTTGTACAAAACCCTTGTTTAAGATATTGTTTATTTTCTTAGACATGTAAATTCATAATTCCATGTCAGTGTTTCTGTTGGATGTTGCATTATCAATCTGTATGTTTTTCTTTGAAAACATGTCATCAAATTTTTTTTCAAATATTTCTCAAAGACAAAGGATTCAGTCTTCACTTAAATCTGTCTTGAAATAACTCGACTGGCACTATAGTGACACTTAACTCCAAAAAACTAAAGAGTATTATGTACAGATTGAACTAAGGGGAAAATATGACATGAAACTGACATTACATTTTCCAGTAAATGTCCTCAACTTTGTACATTACTAAGAAGATTCCAGGCTTTCCTCCATTGGCTGTCCTCGCCAAATAACTGTTTTATATGTAAATTTAGACACTGTTGGTCCAGCAGCCTCGTAGAGCTTCATAATACTAATGGAACGGTCCAGTTCTAGGCTGTCTTATATATAAGAGAAGAAATGCAGTCCTATTTATGTATTATTACATTATCAGCTGCAGTTATTACATTTTAAAAAGAAGTTTTAATGCAAGGCCATTAACAAAATAACCAACCAATAATGTCATAACTTAATACGTTATTGACAAAATGTGATTTCTTTATTGGCTCAAAAACTTCATTACATTTGTGGCAAGTTAATACGTTATTAGCTTTATTACATTTAAAATGACCAAATTGATTGCATTATTGGCCATTATTACGTTATTGGTTGCTAAAAGGTTGTGTGATTAAATCAAAAGATGGAAAACTAACTGAGGGAAACAAATTAAATAAACATAAGGTATTAAATTGAACTGGACAGTCATTATAAACAGAATGGTTCGATGTTAGGAGTTTGCCCTTGATTTATCAGTGCAGTGACAACATGTCAGGTTGCTCCCACGGACGTCTCAAATAACAAATACACAGAAGACAAAATGAAACTCTGACCATCGTGGTGAGTTCAAAAAAAGGAAAAGAAACAGCCAGATTTTAATTGGACATGCAATAAAAACACACAGCAAGTTTTGCTTCTTGAAATGGGTTGACGGAACTCTCAGCTGTACATTCGTTCAACCCAGCAGTTTAAATCAAAGTACTTGAAGTCAGAGTTCATGTTCATAAGTTCTGAAGTTCATGGTGAGTGAGTGAGTGAGTGATTATATGTGGCTGCCTCGTTCATGCTACCTGTCAATCATTCCAAACCAGACTGTCAATCAAGCAGCCACACCCCCGAACATCACAAACTTTAACACCTTATATCAAATTGATTATAGAATTATTTTCAGATGTGCCACCAGATCTATGGTTTTGGCCAGGAAAATAACAAAAAAAATCTACATGCCCTGTAGAAAAAATGTCCTTCCTTGACCTCTCATGACTTGGTTTTGAATTGGTGTGCATTGGAGCCAGAGCTTTTGGAGCTTTTTGACATTTACAAGTTTTCTTCTTTTTTCATGACCAGTTGCTACATCCATCTTTCTTCTGCAGTCTATGGACACAATCGATCTACTTCATGCAAAAGAAGAGTCCTATGACACGTTGAACGCTCTCCTTTATGTGAACAGGCTCAGATATTGAAGCAGTAAGCCTGAGTTAACAAAGAAAGTTCATCACCTCCCATTATCTCTGACTGGGCCTTTAGGTTTTGTCAAAGTGCCTTACACAAAGAAAGCCTGGCTGTGTTCACCCTGTTTCATGATACAGCCCTCTGGTGTGTTTTCTTTCCATTTTCAGCTCCAGTGAAGGTGGTTACCTTCACTTGCTTTGTCTTCCAATGGCCAAAACCACAGGAACAAGATCCAGTATTGGACAGCTGTTCAAAAATAAACTAAATGTTTCAAAAGTAGAAATTTTCATTCCACATAAAATAGGTGCTGCCGAGAGCTTATTATTGCCACTGCCTCTAATTTCACAATTCACTGCAGAGCATGCTGCATCTCTAATGAGAAACACAGTCTGTATTGGCACAGTGTTGGTGGAGACAACTGGAATGAACTGGATGGAATTGGACCATTTAATTAATCAGCATATCATGGATGTGCAGCTGTTTAAACTGAGAAATTCACAAAGTCTATGCTCCACACAAATGTAATTTGTCACCTTAGTCTCTTCTAATAGAGGCAGCAAACAGTAGAGTAGAACTTCAGTCCACTAAGTATTTACAGAATAAAATGGCTACATGTGACACAGTCTATTCTTATAGAGACATCACATTAACTGCATGTATCATACTTCTTCACAGTGCTGCCAAATACACATGGGCAATTCACAGAAACATGCAACGTCAATGTCTTGCAAAATTTGATATATATGGAAAATCCCAGTTGGTCATTACAATTAATCTTGGTGCAGGATGAAACTACAACTGAGATTCTGTTAATTGCAAAACTGGTCTTTCACCTTAAATCCGAATTCTAGCTTTCCTGTTTTTATTTAAGACAGAATGAGTAAAACACTATTCATACATCGATGTATCATCTTCCACCAATGTCCCAGGGTTGCTACCCAGCAGGTTTCTAGGGTAGTTCAGTTAACCATGCTCCGAGAAAACTAAACCATAGTCCTTGTCTAAGGTGGTACACAATCACACTTGAATCATACTGATCAAACTGTGAAGATTCTGAAATGAATGTAGTACGAAATACAGCAACAGTGATTCTGTTTGTGTCTGTAAAGCAGATCAGATCTCAGAGTTGCTCAAACCACACAGAGTTTGCCTGGTGACACCTGTTATTCTGAACCAATCCAGTCAACCATGTGGAAGATCAGCCAGCAGGTTTGTGGTGAGTAGAACACCTCGGTATAATAAAGATTGTGCTTAATTTGTGCAGTCGTAGGACAACCTGTGGGGGTGACTATGGCTCTGCCAGTTTCATGTCTGATGCCTTGTGTCTCTTATGTCTCTCTGTCTTAGGTGCTGAGTCTATGGAGAGGTTACTTGGTTATAAACAAGCAACCTGTCAGGGTAACTCACCACTCAAATGTTAAAATCCTGTATTTTAAACCAAACCACCTTAACATCCATCGGCGTACTGTATACGTTTGAAATATGTACACCACCGTTTAAAAGTTTGGGGTCACTTAGAAATGTCCAAATTTTTAAAAGAAAAGCTTTTTTTCCATGAAGATAACATTAAGTTGATCAAAAATACAGTGTAGACATTGTTAATGTGGTAAATGACTATTTAAGCTGGAAATTTCTAATGGAATATCTACATAGGGGTACAGAGGAACATTTCCAGCAACCATCACTCCTGTGTTCTAATGGTACACTGTGTTTACTAATGGTGTTGAAAGGCTCATTGATGATTAGAAAACCCTTGTTCAGTTAAGTCAGCATATGAATAAAAGTGTGAGTTTTCAGGGAAAACATGAAATTGTGTGGGTGACCCCAAACTTTTGAACGGTAGTATAGGTTTCATTTTCCTTTTCATTTTTGGGCTAATTAACAGCTCAGTTATCCGGACTGACAGGGATACTGCTTCTGGAAAGAGATGCTGTTGAATGTGAAAACGAATTTTTCAGTCCTTAGAAAAGTACAGGCTAAACTCCATTCACCTTTGTTGTGTTTAGGTAGAGACTGAAATTTCAGAGCTAGAACTCCAAAAACTTAGACAAATGAAATAAAAGTGCAGGGACAGGAACTTTTAAACACCAAGATTACAAAACCACTTATTTTTGAGAGCCTAAGAGGAACTGGGAACTTGTGATTTGTGTATATGCATGTCTAATCAGATACAAATGTGTTTCCATGTGCATAGGTGGAGAGTACGTTCAGCTACCTAGAGATTTGCTCCATCAATATTCACAGTCTCATGCAGGTAGGCCATCATTTTTACTCTGTCATGTTCCATAATGCTTTTATACTCATCAAACATATTTTCTGAATCATGTATGTATTTGCATATCATGATGATACAAAGCAAAACATATAGAACAATCTTTAATATGAAATACTTGATTACAAAATTAAAAAAAAAAAAAAAAAAAAACAATTAGTTGAACCTCCATAACTGTTAGTCAGTAGGTATGAAAAGTTGTACGAAAACAAAAAACTGTGATCCAAGTTGTTAGCCCTGGCCCTGTTATAGAGTGGTGACCTGTCCATGGTGTCCCCTGTCTTCACTCTAAGTCAGCTGGGACCCTGGTTTCTGACCCTAATGAGGATTAAGTGGTGTATAGATAATGGATGGATGTTGTTAATCCAAGTACATTTTTTTAAAATCAAAAAATACAGAGTTAACTGTTACCTCAGGTATTGTACTTAATGAATTTATACAGTATACTTGTCAAAAGACATTCTTAAAAGTAAATCGTTAAGCAGTTACTATAAATAAATATGTTCTTACACTTTAGCTTTTTGCACAGAGTCCAGCTTGTGACGTTGGCCTTAAAGGCCAAGTTGATTCCCAACTGAACACAAAGAGAATATTGTAGAGTCTGAATCAGTGGCATGATGAGTTATAACCGTAACAATTTAAGGCTTTTATCTTCAACAGTTCCTGATATATTGTTGTTTAAATAGAAGCAAATGCCAATGGACAATTTTTACATTTCAAAAAAGTATTTGATATACACTGATCAGTCATAACATTATGACCACTGACAAGTGAAGTGAGTAAAACCGATTATCTCTTCGTCATAGTACCTGTTCGTGGGTTGGATTTATTAGGCAGCAAGTGAACATTTTGCCCTCAAGGTTCATGTGTTAGAAGCAGGAAAATGGGTAAGCATTAGGATTTGAATTGTGATGGCTAGACGACTGGGTCAGAGCATCTCCAAAACTGCAGCTCTTGTGTGGTGTTCCTGGTCTGCAGTGGTCAGTATCTATCAAAAGTGGTCCAAGGAAGGAACAGTGGTGAACCAGCGACAGAGTCATGGACGGCCAAGGCTCATTGATGCACATGGGGAGTGAAGGTTGGCCTGTATGGTCTGATCCAGCAGATGAGCTAGTGTTGCTAAATACTGAAGAAGTTAATACTGGTTCTGATCAAAAGGTGTCAGAATACACAGTGCATTGCAGTTTGTTGTGCATGGGGCTGCATAGCTGCAGACCACTCAGGGTGCCCAAGCTGGGTACGCCGGGTAAGCGTGCAGTGCTTACCTGGGGAACACATGGCACCAGGATTCACTATGGTAAGAAGGCAAGCCATCGGAGGCAGTTTGATGCTTTGGGCAATGTTCTGCTGGGAAACCTTGGATCCTGCCATCCATGTGGATGTTTCTTTGACATGTACCACCTACCAAAGCATTGTTGCAGAGCATGTACACCCTTACATGGAAATGATATTCCCTGATGGCCATTGCCTCTTCCAGCAGGATAATGCACCATGCCACAAAGCAAAAATGGTCCAGATATGGTTTGAGGAGCACAACAATGAGTTTGAGGTGTTGACTTGCCCTCCAAATTCACCAGATCTCAATCCAATCGAGCACCTGTGGGATGTGCTGGACAAGCAAGTCCGTTTAGTCCACCTCACAACTTCCAGGACTTAAAGGATCTGCTGCTAACATGTTGGTGCCAGATACCACAGCACACCTTCAGAGGTCTAGTGGAGTTCATGCCTCAACGGGTCAGGGCTGTTTTGGCAGCAAAAGGAGGACCAATACCATGTTAGGCAGGTGGTCATAATGTTATGTCTAATCAGTGTATCAAGCTGCAATTTCACAAATATATTTATAAATATGTATATTTTAAGTTAGAATAGTTCAAGCAAATGAGAGGGGATTGAAGGCCCCAGATGATTTGAGATGGAATGACCATGAAGAACTAAAGCTGTTTTAAACAATTTAAAAGGTATTTTTAAAACAGTAGTGCGGGATACACAGTAAAAATTAATGAGATAAACTATTTCAAGTTCTATAGTGCTAAAACTAAAACAGGCTATTGTTTATATGGTCGGCCAAAGAGTCACATGTGCATGATTTGCATTTATTGCAGATTGTGTTGGAGACAGACAGGCAGACTCTGTCTTTCAGTGTCTTACATGCTGATGATCTTGAGGCCATGATCAGTCACATGACTGCCTCACTGAAAAGGATCTTCCCTGATTCATCCCCAAGGTGGGTCGCATTCCAAAACCTGCAACATGTCTGAATGTACACTGAGCTGATAAGCTACTGACTCATATTCTCTAAGCAGATTCACATTTTTTGTACATGCTTTTCATGCTGTATTCCTTTTTTTTTTTTTTTTTTTTTTTGCTATGTGTGAAGAAAAATGTTTCATTGACTATCAGGTTAAAATGGTAACTTTGCACTCAGTAAACAGATGGGCAGCAAATTAAAGCAAATCCAAACAGACATTGTTACCAAGGTGTTGCTCTACTATGAGACTCCAGAAAAGCTTTGGTGCTTCTTGTCTAGTGCTTTCCAGATACAGGATGTGTAACACTGGTGCTACATCAGCCTCTTGAAGTGACATTATTGTGTCATTCAGACATGGACCACTTTCATGCTAATATTCTTCATAGCTTCATTCAGACATACCTGTGACTGCAGTCTTCTTGTCTCCCTCTCCCAAAAATTTCATTGCTATTCCACTAAACATTCATTCTTAGTTACATTAAACCAGCCAAGTAGTTTTGTTACCTAGACCTAATTAAACAGAACTAGGACTACCACAGAGAATACATAGTCCCAACAATTAAGAACAGAGGTGGGAGTGATGATATGGTACTATGAGTGCAAAAGTTGTTTATAACACCAAGGCTGCCCACGATTTACTAAAATACAGACTGACAAGATTACTCCCAGTCAAAGATTTTAAAATAAGAACTTTTTTAAAAAGCTCGACCTTATTGAGTGCCACCTGAACTGAACCCTATGGAACCCCTGTGGGGTATTTTAAGGAGAAAGGTAGAGCAACACAACCCTGTCCAGCAAAGAGCAGTTCTGAAGAATGACAGAACATCAAGTATTGAAAACATGAAAGATTTAAACCTTATAATGGAAGCTGTACTGAGTTCCTACTGATTTACCTGTAGTTTTAAATGTAATAAGTCGAAGCTGTTAGGTTTTCATAAGCAAATACCCTGCTGTTCAACCTATCAGTAATGCAATGACTGAAAGGTTATACAGCGTTGAATCATTTGACATTTAAGTGATATTGCACAGGGATGTATTCACTTCTGTCTTCTGTCTTCAATCTTCAGAAAGCTGCTAAAGACAATTCCCTTTGATCTCCAGGAGAGACTCCTCACTCTGACTGATGTGATAGAACAGCAGCTGGAGTGTCAGCCTGGCTGTTGCGGTATGTAGAATAGAATAATACCTTATTAATCCTTTACAGGAAACTACTTGTAACAGCAGCATGTTAACACACAGACAGCCCACAAACCCGAGAGAAACACCAACACTAACAGTCATCAGTATGACCATATACATAATATATAAGTTAGGAAAATTATGAAACATAAAAACTTGTGCACAGCATATAACTCATAAGTTAAAATATTAATGTTAATTACTGTGAATTGAAAAGCCTGATTGCAGCTGGTAGGAAGGATTTCCTGCTGCGCTCAGACCTGCACTGAGAGGGGATGAATCTGTGGCTGAATCTGTCGAAACACCTCCAGATTGTGTAGTGGGTGAGAAGCATTGTTCATAATAGAGTTCAGTTTCCTGAGCATTCTCACCTCAGCCACCTGTTGGACTAATTCCAGCTCAACACTAGTTGTGGAGCTGGCCTTCTTAATCAGCTTATTCAGCTGGTTTCTGTCCCTGGAGCGAGGACCCTCCTCCTAACACACAACCCCAAAGAATAAAGCACTGGACACCACAGTTTGGTAAACTGCACATAGAATAACATCTTTTAACTGATGTTAAAAGGGAAGTAAAGTCTGCTTTGGCCCTTCTTGTACACTGTCTCCCTCCATGTGTCTGGACCAGTCCAGTTTGTCAGCCAGCTGCACTCCCAGGCCTATAGCTGGAGACAACCTCTACCTCCGTGCAAAGAGTGGTCACCGGTTCCATTGTGGACTTCTTCCTCCTGAAGTCAATCACCATTTCCTTGGTTTTAGAGGTGTTCAGTAGAAGGTGGTTGAGGTTGCAAGAGTCAAAAAAAATCCCTGATCATGTCCCTGTATTCCTCCTCACGGCCTCCTCTGATACAACTGCAGAGTTACTTTCATTTTACAGTTTTAGATATGTGAAATACTGATTGGACAAATTGTCAGTGACTATGTTAACAAGTAAGGAACCATTTATGGAGTTGTCATACTGAAGCTGAAGATCATTGCCAGCTTTTTAACAGGCTGCTGTCTTTTCGGCTGACCGTCACCTGATATTAACACCTTGTGATGTAAAAATTAGGCCATGCATCTAGCTGAAGAATTATTTTGTTCTTTATTTGTAAGCATCAGATGACCTAGCTTACATGATGTCAATATGTTTGCATCTCATTAACATGCAGTTAGCTAACGTTAATTTGAATGTTGTTCTCCAGGAGGATTCTCGGATACCTATGCTGCTTTGTGTGATTTCAATGAGATGCCTTTTAGAGAGGAGATTCAGTGGGTAAGTTTCTATGACAAGGCAATATTAAACACATGAGATATGCCACATTTAAATGCAAATTGTAGCACCGCTGCATTGAATTATTACATGGCTAACTGTATTTGCAGGATGTTGACAACATATACTACATCCACAACTGGAGACAGTTCAATCTGCAGGACTTTAGTCACTTAGACAGCAGGTGAGATAAGGCATAGTAATGTTTCATCCAGTCTTACCTTGTCTGTGTTACATACTCCTCTTTTCTCTCCTCTCAGGGACTTGGCATTGGCTGTAGCAGCTTTGTCTTTCAACCAGTGGTTTACAAAGATCTGCTGCAAAGAACTGAAACTGGTAAACTGCTACCCTTATTTATTTATTTATTTATTTTGGATGTATTCTAGTGTTGAAAATTAGTAAAGAGTTTGGACGTTTAAATTCTGGCTTTTCAGAGATAGCAACATTTGCATGGGAATGTGCACAACCTCGTCATAGAAAAAATGGAAGAAAAGACCACTATCAGCACAATTTATATAACATTCTTTAGAGACATACGCTGTCAGTACTGCCTCAGCTCAGCTGATGATATAGGTAGTATAGGTGCTTTGGTGGGGTAATTATGAATATACAGTACTATCCCTTTTGGCAATGTTTATTGCCATATTGTCACAACGTGAAATCAGAGATTGTCTCAGTGAGTGTAGAAGGGCTGGGGTATTTGCATGCACAAAATTGTCCTTCATATTTCTTCCTCTGTAGTGAGAAAAACGAGAGGGATCAGATAACACTAATTTACAAATAAACTCTACAGAGAGAACAACACAGTGTTTGGTAATAGTTTCCTTTATGTTCTTACTGAAAGCAGAGTAGGTTGTGACAAATACACCGATCAGACATAACATTATGACCACCTGTCTAATATTATGCTGGTCTCCTTCATGGACACAGGACCTCTGGGGTTGACCTGTGGTACTGGGATGGTGGCAGTGAATTCTGTGGGTCCTGTGGGTTGCAGGGTGGGACCTTCCTAGATCAGGCCAGATCCTGGTACATCTCACAGATGCTCAGTGAGATCTGGATCTGTGTGGAACCTTGGTAAATACTTTAGCTCTGTCATGTTCCCCGGGTCACTCCTGAGCAGTTTGTAAGGTGTGTCGGGGTGCATTGTCCTGCTGAGGGTGGAAACTGCTATCAAGGACTGCTGTTGCTACGGGGGATTGGGGGTTGCTTGACCTGCAATGTTTAGGTGTGTGGTACATGTCAAACATCCACATGAATGTCAGGACTCAAGGTTTCCCAGCAGAACATTGCATTATAACAAGATGGTCGATGCTATTCATTTCACTTGTCAGTGGTCAGAATGTTGTGGCTGATTGGTGTCGAGTTGTTGCTGAATCAAGCCAATTAGTGGGATAGAATCTCTCCTAGAACATTTTAATTCTGACCCACCCAGGTCATCACGAAAGATAATACAGGTGATACATTAAGATGAGTGCTGGGCAACATTTAAAAATTTTAATTGCAATTAATCACATTATTTTGCGGAAAATTAAATAATGAATTTAAAAGCATAGTATTCTGCACTTTTATTTTAAAAGTACTGTTAAATGATCAAAAATGCAGTCACATTTGTTTTTGTTTTTTTTTTTTTTTTTTGCTGAGCAAAGGAAATAGCTTCAGTGCTAAATAAGGGAAACGGGTTATGGTATTATTATACAAAATAGTACCATAACACCTTTCCCTTATTTAAATGCGTCTGTGTTTTATTTTGCTTATTTTAAATACTTTAAGAGCTAAATAAACACCTGAGTCACATTCCTTGTTAGTGTTCACATGTTTGACCAATAATGCTGATTCTGAAACAGGCAGAGAGCACTGTATCAACATATACTTGAAAATGTCTAAACCTTTTCTCTTAAACTGGAGCATAGTCAGTCTACATGTAGGATTGCTTCCAACACATTATGACACCAGGAGCCTGCTGACACCTCGATCAGTTCCACAGAGAACATATTTTGCATCTTTATGAGCTCTATCACCACATTTCTCAAAACTCGAACGTCTCCACGGTTTGTGTGGAACTGTAAAAAAGAAACACCAGACTACTCATTTCTTTTGGTGTTTGTCCTTGTTTGTGTACCTTCAGTCAGTGGACGTCCAGCAGCAGCTGACTTTCCTGCTGTCCAGATCTCCCAGTCTGCAGGAGCTCTCACTGGAGGCCAGTGGACTGAAACTGTGAGTTTGTGTCTGAACACGCATGGATGTACAGAACATAGCAGCAAGAAAACGTACATTCACCACAACAAATGCTTAACACTCAACTTTATTAAGGATGTTGCTTAGTGACCCATAGTTTCAGCGTGTGTTCCTTAATTCTAATTTAAAGTGACTAACTTTTAAAGAATTGTATTCTATTGATGGTGCACAGTTCCATTATCAGTAATTTTACTAACATTACAGATGTGAAATATTAACATTTCCCAGTTGCCTGTGGAGTAACCCCAGTTAAATCAAGAAAATGTTCCATTTTAAAGTGAAGTTAATGCTACACAGTATTTACTGAGATTGAGAAATAACTTTTTATTCTATTACAGGGACTTTGCAGTCAAAATGGCAGCTGCTCTTCGAGAGCACACCTCATCTACCCTGCAATCCATCAACCTCTCAGGCAATCCAATTGAAGACAAAGGTGTCCTTTTTCAGCTTCACATCTGAGTGATATACTTTAACAATATATGCATGTTTTGTTGGCTTATGCTATGCATTTTCCAATACCCAGCTTTGAGACGGTGGATTTTATGTGCCGTAATCTTGACCCTCACATGTGACTTAGATTCACTGGATAGTAAAAGGCATGATTGTATAAACTGTCCTATCAGTCAGTGAGAAAGTGAATCTCTCTGTAGTGAATCTCCTATGTCCCAGTTCAGTGATTAATCCCAGGCATATACCATTCCTAGTGCTTGAATTGTGATACAACAAGAAATGGTGATTTTATTCAAATCAGCTGTTGGTATTTGGGATTTTTGTGTGTGGATCAGTGCTCATACCGGTTTTCTGACATATTTTGTGTGTGTGTGTGTTTCATCTTGTGTATTTTATTCCTAGGTGTGATAGCTCTCAGTCAGGAGTTGAAGAATCTGGATAAAGGACTCAAGCACCTTTCTCTGTCTCGGGTATCAGTGACTGCTAAAGGTACATAGATACGCATATTGTAAATCTTCCAGTACTCTCACTGCTTTTGACTGTAATCTTATAAAGCAGGAAGAAGACTAAGATGAAGATGGAGGAGGAGGATATACCACTCAGCCACACAATTGAAACCACCTGATAAATACTGTAAATTCCCTTGTGCTGACAAAAGAATCTGGAGCTCACAGGCCATGGACACAGGACCTCTGGAGATGTCCAGTGGTGTCCAACATGAGGGTGTTGCTAGTGGTTTCTTGGGTTAATGTGGATTGACAGGCCAGATGTCTGGATTAAACTTGTTCTAGTGCATTCATTTGATTAGACTGGGACAGTTTGAAGAGTTTGAAGAGTCAAGTCGATGCCTTGGGGTGCTTGTTGTGTTTCTTGAGCAGTTTTTGCTGCGTGGCAGGTTACACACTGTCCTGCTGGGGGAGGTCGCTGGAATCAGTGAGTGCTGTTGCTATCAGGGATGTTTTCATCTGAATTAACTATAAAACACTCTTTGCTGTCAGTGGTTTTAATGTTGTGGCTGTTTGGTATATACCCATGACTCATAAGTGTGCTCTTTGACACCATACACCTCCATGAACTCCTTTTCCTCATATGTCTCAGCTATGAAACCCTCTGTTCTGCTGCTTCTGCCAGAGAACAAATAAATAAAGAATGTGATCTTTAGCCTGCAATCATCAATTTCAAACTTTGGCAATTATTTCACAAATTTGACTGTCTGTTCACTTATTCTCCTCCAACAACTTTTTCATTTGTGAATGGTCTGATTTGTTACCAGGCCTTGGCCATCTGAGTCAGGTGTTGTCCTCCAGCCAGCTGTTCACAGTATCTCTAACCCACCTTGATCTGTCTTGTAACCCTGGCTGCTTGGTTACTGAAGAGGCCATGGTAAGCTCTGTTCAGTGTTTATCTTTCACGTCAATTGATGTGGATTGAGGACAAATGATTTTACATTCAAAGAATGCTCATACAGTTATTTACATGATACACATCCAGAAATAGAACCGAGAGGTTAGTGAGAAATCCCAGTGGGCCACCAGTGGCTTGATGGCCGTGGCTTAATGCAGTCATAGGCAGGCTAACAATGCTGGGCACCAGCAGAAGCAACACACTTACAAAAAACTACTGAAAAGACAACAATGAAGGAAAAGTAGGGGTGCTGAAAAGGTTTAATAAACCTCAGCATGTTTTTAGACTGTGGGAGGAAGTTGGAGAATCTAGTGAAAACCCACACAGGGAGAACATGCAAACTCCACACAGAAAGACCTCAGGCCCAGATTCATACCCAGGGCCATCTAGCTGTAAGGCAATCATGCTAACCAGTGTTTCATTTGCAGTAAAAACATTTTGAGCATGTTGCCTAAACGTTTGCTCAAGCCTATTTTTTAAATTGCAAAGTTATTTCACTTGATTGTATAAAATACTTAAATGTAGCGCCATAAAATATTATCAGTCTTACCATGATTATGTTGCAGAAAGTGTTCTGAAAATGTTGCTGAAAATTATTTCGTGAAAAGAGTAAAGGTGGAGTCCTATCAGCTATAGGGTTTTATTGTTTAGGTTTGTGTGGATGCAAGTAACTGCCCAATAATTTCTGTACTTTTCCAAAAGATAGTTGATATCACTATATACAGCTGTTTGTTTTATTCATTCTTGGCATCACTGTATGTAGCAAACAATGTCTAAATATATATCTTAGATGTATACTATACAGTATGTGTCTGTGTTTGTATGTCTTTCAGTTTCTCTTCAAGTTCTTGTCCAGTACGAACTCTCTTTCCCATTTGGACCTCAGTGATACCAACTGTCCCCTAGACACGGTGAGTAAGAGATGATTCTTAAATGTACACTTCTGTCCTCTTGTTGATTTCACCTAAAGAAATATTCAGACATTTTGAAAAATCAGCTCACTGTCAGAGGAGAGGGTCACTCAAGGACGACAGTTAGCCCGGTCCTAGCCTACTATTCAAGAGGAAACTGCTAAAAAAAAAAAGAGAGAGAGAGAGAGAGAGATGAGACCAAGATAAATTCATTTGGTTCAGATGGTGTCTAACATGTTTGGTATGAACCTGCCGGAACTACCAGAGTGAATGCATGGTCCTGACAGTGAAACACTGAAGTGGGAGTGTGCTGATATGGGGTTGCTTGAGTAGAACAGGTGATTGGGAACATGAAATTTGTAGAATGCCTGTAGATATGCAAAAATACTGGCTGGCAAGATAACTCCCATTCTCTGAATCTGAACTGTTTATCTTTATTTTATGTAACAGCAAATACTCTGCTGTTCTACTTAGAAGTGATGCAGTTCCTGGAAGGTGACACGTCAGACTATTTGACAAGGGTGTACTCCTTTCTGTTGTATACTGTATATTTTCTGATTTAATACTTAGATTGTGTCTTTAAGTTTTATACCAATTACAGGACCTTGAAAAACTGCAGCGTTATCATTTTTTGTCACTGCCTCTCCAAGTCAGGAGTGAGTGGCCCTGTGGGCACCTGCCTGGACTTTGTATCTGATATCCCCAGAGCTCAGCCTTGTTTTATATGTATTAGCTGCCACAGTTATCAAAATAACAGCAGAACTATCTTTAGTTCTTTAGTAAAATGCTTTTGACAATGTCACACACTGTTTAAACTTTTGAAACAGTAGAATGTCATTTTTACCTGTCTTTTAAAACCTCATAATTTCATGACTTGTATGTTATATTTGTGTTTTGTTGTATTTATTATTGTTATATTTATTATTATTATTGTTGTTGTTATTATTATTATTATTATTATTATTATTATTATTATTATTATTATTATTATTATTATTATTATTATTATTATTATTATTATTATTATTATTATTATTATTATTATTATTATTATTATTATTACTATTATTATTATTATGTAACTAACTCTCTTCTATGTCACAGCATCAACACAACAACACTTAATATTCTGTTTGCTTCTATTCAGAAACAAAATACTGCAGTAATCACTAATCAGTGTATGGTCCTGAGTGTGCTGATTTCTATACCCAAGGTATAATGAGGGCCTAAAATCCATGATGAAAGTAATGTTTTATAATGTAAAGCCTTGGTAACATAAATAAATATAATAAAAAAATAACAGTCATTACAACATGTTGAGAAAATTGCAGACTTTCTTAAACATGTTGTAAAATACCTATTTGTTTCTTATATTAAAAATCCCTACAGATGCATGTTTGGTGAAGTGAGATAAAAATATTAAAAGGGTAGAGAATGCACTGAGACTGTTGTTACTTTTGTATTGAACTTCTCGGCTTATACTACCATGTGTAACACTCCCCCATTCTGACTTTGTCTGGCAGCTATTTGTGTCCCTGTCTGCTGGATGTTGTTACAAACTGATGCACCTGAACTTGGCCAGGAATCCTTTCAGCCACAGGTCAGCTCCACTGTTCCACTCCAGTAAAGGTCTTTCGTTTTGTAGTTATTTTGAGATGAAAGATCTGTGAATTTGGCATCCTTTCTTCAGTACTGACAGACTCATTACTTTTACACATATATATTTGGATATCTGTAAAGGATCATGTATCAGCATAATTTTGCAACGCCAGACCTCAACAAAAGCATAGATCATTATCAGCGCAATGCTTTTGTAGTGTATGTATGGAAGTATAAACGCTTCAAAACCATGGACTCAGTTCCATGTTTTTCCCTATGTGACCTCTTTAGTGTAACTGGTTTAATTTACTTGTGCAGACACAGCAACACACAACTAAGAATCGTTCTGCTTATTCATTTAGCCAACAACATCCAAGGCAGGAGTTAATTGGAACTTGTTCACTTCTCTTAAAATATACATTGTCATTTGAAGGACACTTTATTTACTAATTTGTGATACGTTAAGCTTATAAATTTGCACACCATTAACTCAACCCCAATCAGATGTTAGCATCAGTGTTACCACACTTCTGAATGAACAAATCTGTGCAGAACAGATGTTTAGAAATATGGAACTGACTAAAGCAGGCATGAAATGCAGTGAGCTAAAAATAGGTAGGTGTCAAACATGACACTTTTCTGTTTGCTGCTGTTGAGTGCTGCACTGAGTGCTGCACTGGTACAATGAATCCTCCTCTGTCACCATCACAGGAGCTCAGGGAACAGAAACACCCCAGTGACTTCATGTTATGAGGTTCTAAGGGTGTGAATGGTTAAATCTGTGGTTATAACATTAACATTACTTTTTACATTAAATAATTAAGAAAGGTTAATGGCATTTCTGATGTAGTCAAATAATTGTGCAATTAACACATTAATCCAATGAACGTACCCACCCTGTCACAGGTGACAAAATCACAATGCACAGTTAAAATATGTAATGCAGCAAATAGCCATCAGAGGGCAGTCTAAGCCTACACAACAGCCACATTAGGGCACTCTATAGGCTACAAAAGACCACAATTTGTCATAAGTCTCATATAAGAACAATATTGTCTCACTGAATTACAAAGCTGACTGTTAACTATAACCACAACAATATACAAAAAACAAAAACAAAGAAAATGTGAACATTACTATATGCACAGTATTACCATCCGTCAACCTCTTGGCCTTGTTGTGTTGTTTGGTCCGGATTTTGAGGTGTCTTGCTCTCGGCTGATAATTCATCAGAGCTGCAGCATGTTTCATTTAATTCAAAAGGAGGACCCAAATGCAGATACACAGCAAATGTGCAGATGGAACAAACAACAGTAAACAACTTGAATGATAATTACTGAATGCTGCAACAATGGCTGGGAGGGCAAGAAGCAAAAAGCGGCTGGAGATCCAAGAATTAACCTAGGCAAAGCCGATAGCTAAAGAAAACAAATCTAACTAACCAGAATCCAAAAATCACAAAGATATGGAGAGCTGAATGGATGTAGGAAACCCAGGTAACCAACGGGTAAACAGGAAGTCAGCAGGACGCACTAACAACCAAAAGAGGAAGCGACAAGACTATATATGCATAAAGGGGCTTATTAAGTGATGACACATAGGCGAATGTAATTCAGATTTAATTTTTTAAGACTATCAGAAAGACACAAAGGTAGATACGTTTGATAACATATTGTTCATTATGTGAATTCACTGCCCACATGCACACTGTAGCAGCAGAGACCACATTACATCGCCAAGAACAGATGCTCCCAGAATGTGATCTGACACCTTTGTCCCAGTAAGAAATGGTAATGTGCCTGCATGCACAAAGCCAGCTCACAGGCACACCAGGATAAATGATAATAATTATGAACATCATTGGTTTCTGTGATCTACAGATTCTAGGATTGGACTGTGACGTCAATAATGATAAAACCTGTGTGTGTGCGTGTGTGTGTGTGTGTGTGTGTGTGTGTGTGTGTGTGTGTGTGTGTGTGCGCGCGCGTGCGTGCGTGCGTGCGTGCGTGCGTGCGTGCGTGCGTGCGTGCGTGCGTGCGTGCGTGCGTGCGTGCGTGTGTGTGTGTAGAAAGGTGCGGGAGGTGACCCGGAGCATTCAACAGTTCTTCAGTCAGAGCTGTGAGCTGAAGTATGTGGGCCTATCTGCTACCAAGCTACCTCCACAAGCTCTCAGGTATGTCATCTCACTAGAAACAAAATAACGTCAAGCAACAGTTTACATATTACGTGTGTCACATTTCTTTATAATGTTGCTTATCTTTGCATTAATTCATCAGAATATGGTCAGCTTTTTGTGTGTGTAGGTAGAGATACGATGTCTACAAGTGTACTGGAGCCGTTTGATCATGCTTGTGTCACTTGCACTAATGGCCACTAATTCAAACATAACATTTAAAACATTAATTTATTCCTGGAAATAACTTTTCCCAAAATAAACATTTTGCTTTGTTATTTACTTTTCATGTTTGTTAGCTTGCTAAAATTGGTCGGTTGCTCTTTAATGACAGAAATCTAAGGTTATATTTGAATGACTATTTCTCAGGCACCATTCAAAGTACCTGTTATTTTTCATCATATCATTAATGCAGAATTTGTAATATTTGACAAGTAGATCAAATAGTCTCTGATTATGGGTGAGTTGTGATTTTAGGGGGAAAAAAGTTGAACCCGTCCCATTTTTGACCACATGAACAGTAGTTTAATGTCACAATAATAGAAAACAAAACATACAGAATACTTTTTTAATATGAAAAACTTGATGACAAAAATGAAATGAACTTCTAAATATGTAACTTTGATACTCAGAGGAAAATTTAATATATTTGAAGACAATTCCCTGACTTCCACTCTGTTATTCCAATTGCCACTGTAGACATGCACTTGTTGAGAATTGTTGATAGGAATGTTTTACAGGTGGTTTGGAAAAAGTTACACCTTGCTTTTCTGCTACTTTACCAGTTTTTGGAAGCAGAAAATCTAAAGTTATATGAACTATAGAGATTACAATGAATGTAATAGTCACATGGTTGAGCTGTAACTATCTGACATAATATATTTGCTTTTATCCAACTGATGCTTTTAAAATGACTCTTTGTATTTCTTGCATTCAGACCAGCATTGTCTTTTCACATTTGCACCACACTTCGTAAACATTTCTACAAAATGTGATCACCTGAAAATCTGTGATTCATGAACCTGGCAATTGGGTAAACAGTTACATGGCAGCTTTGCTATAATATATATAGATTTACATAATGTATTAATATGTTTTGTGTTACGACTAGGTTATTACTACAGGGTTTGGCGACCAACACTCGTCTGTTCGGGCTGGAGTTAGACCTCAGCAGCTGTGAGGTACGTTACACGTTCATATACACATGCAGAAAAAGTACCTTTGTTATTTGTGGTGATAGGTAGCCAAAATCACAGCAAATTATTTTTACTGTGGCATATATCTGTGCATGTAGCTACATTCAGCAGGGGCCCAGGTGATACAGGAGCACATCTCTGAAGCTACAGCTATCAGAAGACTGGACATCTCTGACAACAGTATGCAAAATCACTTTCACACACCCAAAACTTCATCATAGCACACAGACAGCAAACTTCTGATTTCAACATTCATCTTAGTACTGTTAAACCATATATAGTGTATATAGTATATATATACCATCCCAGTGCCATAGGACCTCTGGGTGGGGATGTTCTGTGCACCAGGATGGTGGCAGTGAATTCTGTGGGTCCTGTGCACTGGAAAAAATGCCCCTCTCAAAACAAAACAAAAAAAAAAAACTTATTTCAAGGAACTTTTGCCTTGAAATAAGTGGGAAAAAAATCTGGCAAGAGAACAAGTGAAAAATGGCTTGGTAAGATTTTTTGAAATAAGGTCTGATATTTAGAATATTGAGATCTTAAAATTAGCTGGGAAAACTGATTTTAAGCTATATTTTACCAGGATTGTCAAGCTTAAGTGTCTTAAAATAGGCCAGACATGCTAAAAATAAATAAATAAATAAATAAATAAATAGCAGTTTTTCACTCAAAAATAGATTTTTGCTTTCATGTAATCTCCTAATTTGAGATGTATTAACCCTCCTGTTGTCCTCATTTACAGGCACCAAAAAATATTGTTTCCTTGTCTGAAAAAAATCCCCCCAAAAATCTGCAAAAAAATTATAATCTCCCCTCCCCCCAATCCCCCAATTTGGCAAGAAAATTCTTGTAAATATTTTCAGAAAATGAGTAAAAAATCTTCCCAAAAAATCCTAAAAATATTTAAAGTGATTACATATACATATCAGTGAAACTTCTAATATTTTCTTTAAGAACATTCACAAAAAAATCAACCAAAATCCAGCGCAATTTGCTGGATTTGGGTTGATTTTTTGTGAATGTTCTTAATAAACATTAACAGTTCTTTTTTTCCACCAAAAAAGATCAATGTTCAAAGATTTCCGAAAAATGTTGAAAATGTGGACATCAGAAGGTTCCCTGTGAAAATATATTTTTTTGCCACACTTTCAGAATTTAAAACGACCCACAGGACGACATGAGGGTTGAACTTATTTTGAGTTTTCTTGTAAAATACAACTCAAAACAAGATATTTAAGATGCGTTGTCTTAAAACAAGTCCCTCCATCTTGCTGAAATGTCACTTGTTTAGTGAAATTTATCTTAAATCGAGTGGGATGAGACATTTTGACTAAAAATAAGACAAATAGACTTGGTAAGATTTTGAGTTTTTGCAGTGTGGATTGCAGGGTGGTACCTACCTAGATCAGGCTTCTCCCAGCACGTCCCACAGATGCTCAATAACATGTAGATCTGGGGAGTGTGGAACCCAGGCGAACGGTGTATTTACACTGCCATTCAAAGGTTTGGGGTCACCCAGGCAATTTCATGTTTTACATGAAAACTCAAACTTTTATTCATGTGCTAACATAATTGCACAAGGCTTTTCTAATCATTAATTAGCCTTTCAACATGTTAGCTAACACAATGTAGCATTAGAACACAGTAGTGATGGTTGCTGGAAATTTTCCTCTGTGCCCCTATTAAAAATCAACCATTTTCAGCTTGAATAGTCATTTACTACTTTAACAATGTCTAGACTGGATTTCTAAATAATTTAATGTTATCTGCATTGAAAAAAATGCTTTTCTTTCAAAAATAAGGACATTTCTAAGTGATTTCAAACACTCAGAAATAGATAGATAGATAGATAGATAGATAGATAGATAGATAGATAGATAGATAGATAGATAGATAGATAGATAGATAGATAGATAGATAGATAGATAGATAGATAGATAGATAGATAGATAGATAGATAGATAGATAGATAGATAGATAGATAGATAGACCAATGTCCAAATTTTAACAGCTTACAATAATTGCATCACTTCTAAGTTGAACAGCAGGACATTTGCTTTCATGTTAAATGAAAAACTTACAATTTATAATTACTATAAGGATATCAAAATAAAAATTCAGACCCCACATTAGGAGCTTAGTGCAACAAAATTGTCAGTCATTACTGAGATTCAGATCATAACATTTTGACGCTTGATATGTCCAGATGTTTAATCATTCTCCAGAGAATATTTTTTTCAGGTGCTCTATGCTGGAGCAGTTGTGTTGCTCTGCTTTTCTCTTTAAAATAAACCAAACAGTAATATAGAGTTTGCTATGCAGCTGCAAGCAACCCTAATGTCTTCTCTTCATTTGTTTTTTGCTACTGTTTACATAGTCATTTTCACCCTCTGTGCTGCTCCCTCTCTCCTGCTTTTCAACCACCATCTGATTAGGTTTTGAGAATGACATGGTGACACTGGTTCTGTCTGTTGGTCGATGTCAGTCTCTACGACACCTTGCACTGGGAAGAAACTTTGCCATGAAGTCCAGGTCTGGTAAACATTATACAATTATCCTTTTGCTCTGTTATCACATTTTGTCTTGTAATCAACTCATTAAATTGATGTATATCCACAAACCTTTGCATGCAGAGAGAACCTTTACAGAGAGAACACAAATCTGTAGCTACAATTTGAAGTTGGAAACGGCAAAATTCACTAAAAACAAGTCACACCGCCAAAAATTTAGTTCAAACTGCTTGGTATCTGTCAAGCAGATAGAACACTACATCTAGATACACTGAACAAAAATGTCAACACAACATGCAAATGGTCTTCTTCTCCGACTTAAAAAAATCTTAAAATCTCATTGATATTGCTACAGAGTTAAATTTAGTGCACAGAAAGTTTTCAAGCTGTTTAACTGGCAACAAATCTCGGCCAATTAATTAATCCACACCCTGGTTAGGTGTGGCTTTAAAGGACACTGATCAGAAAGTGTGACAGTACACAGGCACTTGTTTGACTACTGACTATATAAGTCTAAGAATGCCTTAAAATGTAACTTTATTCAAATGGCATGATGCCACAGATGATAAGGGAATTTACACTGGCCCTTTGTGGTCATGCTCCCACTTTTCAAATCCTCTTTTATTCTCAACTTAAGTTTGTATTAAATGTTGCTGATTCTTTGTCTTTCTTTTTTCCTGTGTTATTCCATGCTATGCACTCTCTCTGTCCACCAGGGCTCTCACTGATGTTCTTCAGCGTATAGCGCAGCTCATTCAGGATGAAGAGTGTGTAAGAGACATTTTTGTTTGCTTTTAATTGCATAACTAGGAGTCACATATATTGGAGTGTCCATATATGTATATTCAGGGCGGGTCAAAAGTAGGCTTACATTTAGTAGGTAGGATTTTGGTAAATCAACCACCGAACCTGTGCTTTCAAATTTATTTCTTATGCGATAAATTGCCTGGTGTGAAGGTGGGGGAGTTTTAAAGCCTCCTTGCCATGATGTGCGCACCTGCTCAGTATTTTCACATTTCCAATACTGCTTTAGTATCCACTTTCTTTGCTCTTGATTTTATTTGTATGCCATTGCTCACAATCCCAGTAAAAAAAAAAATTTAAAAACAACATAAAACTCAAAGCCAAAATTGTAATAAATAGTGAAATAACATTCCCAAAACATGAATAAGTTATATGGAATACTGGTTTGGAATCATTCTTTGGATAAATTAGATCTAAAAGGTGAAACAAATAGTGAAACAACTGTAAGCCTACTTTTGGCCCATCCTGTATACACACTATACAACTTAACAAGTTTATCAGACCACCTGCCATAAAAATGAGAAAATACAAATATTTTAGAAATCTGTCAAAAACCTGTTTCAAACTAAAAAATTTTCTGTTATTTGTTAGGAAAATAACAAACTGGAACAACTAGATAGTCCTTATTCACATATATTAACCAAAAATCTTGATAATTTGTTTGGCCTATATAACAGCTTGTATTCTCTCTGACATTGTTTTTATGTACTTCTCCACAGTCCCTTTTTTTATTGAGTTCCAGATAGTTTCTAGCTGTTCCAAGAGAATTGCTTTGGATGAAACTTTTGTGCGATCTATTTTTGAACTCAATAAATCCCAGATCTGTTCAGTATGATTCAAGTCTGGACTTTGACTTGGACCTCCAATCCAGAAGGGATTAAATGTTGCACCAAGATGCTGTAGTAGACATTCTTGTTCATGACACTATGAATTTTAATTGATTTGCCCATGTCGTTTCCACAAATGGAACCCCATATCATCATGGAATCTTAACCGTGTTTCACTGTGGGGTCAGTGCATCTAGCATCAAAATGTTCTCCAGCTTTTCTGCGGACATGAACACGATGATGCTGACCGAAGAGTTCAAACTTGGACTCTTCCATCCAGAGTAGTTTCTTCCAGTCATCTATAGTCCAGTGTTTGTGCTCCCTGGCCAATTTTAGCTATTTTTGGATGTTTGCAGGCCTCTATAATGGCTTCTTAGCAGCTATTCTTCCCTCTAAGCCTTGTTCCTTCAATCTGCTTATAGTCATTCTGGAGACTTTCTCAGATTCTGATCTAGAAACATTAATGAAGATCAGCAGTGCGCTTCCTTCTGTCTCTAGTATCTTGAGGTACCTGACTGTGTGCTTCAGTTAGCTTTGTTTTCGGCCTCTTGGTGAATTTTGTAAGTACCAATCTCTGCAATCAAGTCCAAGGCATACTTGACCAGCACTGTGAGAACACTTTGTCTTCCCTCTTTGGCTCAAAGACCATCCAGCTTCATGAAGTGCTTTAATTCAGACTCTGTCTTCCTCAGTGAGTTCCCTACGCTTTACCATTTTGAACAGGAGGGAGGAATTTCAAACTCAATTCACGTTTTTATACCCAAATTTAAAGTCAGAGATTAATCAAGAATGACATACAACCACTAAAACACATTTTTCTGTTTCGGATTGCAAGCAAATAACTGCAATGTGGCATCTCAATCAAAATGTATTAATGTACTTTACTTTTTTTTCTGCTTTTTTGTAAAACAGTAAATTTGAGAATTCATGGATAACAACAATAATTAGATTTTTGCATTAAAGGTATAATTTTGATTTAAGAGCTTGCACATGTTGGCCATTACAGAAACACAAAAAATATTTTGGTAATCAGCAATTTAGGGCAGTGGTGGTAAAATCCTTACACTGGGTGGTGGTCTGATAAATTTGTGAAGCACTGTACAGAGACAGACAGACAGACAGACAGACAGACAGACAGACAGACAGACTGACATTTGTCACATTTCCAGAAGAACTATAACAAATCTTTGACAGAAAAATGTATGATTGTTTGCAGCCCTTGCAGTCTCTATCAGTGTGTGACTCCAAGCTGAAGACAGGGATGCACATTCTTCTGAGCGCTCTGGGTGGCCATGCTACTCTGGCTGAACTGGACATCAGTGGAAACAACATTGGAGACAATGGAGCAAAAATGCTGGCTAAAGCCCTGATGAGTAACACCAGGCTGAGGTACACACACACACACACACACACACACACACACACACACACACACACACACACACACACACACACACACACACTCCTTGTTATCCCAGCCAATCCCACTATACAACAAGACATCAACATCCAACTTGAATCAACCCAACTCAAACCCACAAAGTGTGTCTGAAACTTGGGTGTCGTGATCGATGACCAGCTAACCTTCCAGACTCATGTGGCCTATGTTGTTCGCTCATGTAGATTTGCCCTGTACGACATCAGGAACGTCTGGCCCTTCCTTTCCGAACATGCAGCACAACTCCTGGTCCAGGCTCTCGTAATATCACTCATTCACTACTGCAACTCCTTCCTGGCAGGCCTCCCTTCATGCACAGTCAAACTTCTGCAGATGAGTCAGAATGCAGCAACATGTCTGGTTTTCAACCACACAAAAACAGCATGTCACCCGCTGTTCAGATCACTTCACTGGCTTCCAGCAGCTGCCCGCATAATATTTAAAACTCTGACACCTGCAATCAAGCAAGCTCCCTCCTACCTGAACTCTCTCATTCAGGTCTACACTCTCTCTTGCTCACTATGCTCAGCCAATAAAAGGTTCCTGATACAGCCACCACAAAGGGGTGATCGATAGCTAGACTCTTCTGCACTGTGGTTCCCCAGTGGTGGAAGGAGTTACCACACTCTGTTCGATCTGCGGAGTCCTTCTCAGTCTTTAAGAAAAGACTAAAAACCCAGCTCTTCACTGAACACCTTTGCACATGACAGACAAAAAGAATAATAATAATAATAGTAATACCATTCTGTCTGCACTGCCTGTAGACACCACAGTCCTATTATTACACTTGAACTTGTTTTATGGCACTTATCAAGGTTGTTTTCTCCTGACTAGATCCTTACTTGTGTTGTATCTGCTCTCAGATGTATCTTGCTTTGGATAAAAGTGTTTGCTAAATGAAATTGTAGAATTGTAGAATTCTTTAGATCTGGACTTGGCTCTTTAGACTTTCCCTGTTTAGTGCTTTTGGCAAATTGATCCTATTAGAATTGACTCAGAGGAGTCAGTAGCTGTGGTCAATTGTAATCATTCACACTAAGTTAAGAGGCCATGCCACTAAGACTTTTGGTTATGGTGACCAGCGGGGGTCAGCTTCAGGTGGTTCAGTAATCCGAGCTGGGCTGATTGGCTCTCATAATGTGTTGCATGGATAAATGTTTTTAAAAAGTCCTGACCACTATTCAGAGGTTGCAGGCAGAGCTGTACGCTTCTTCCTTGAACTGACCTTTCTCTTTCTCTTTCAAGGACCTTGACATGGGACAGAAACAATGTATCCGCCAAAGGTTTCCAGGATGTGGCAGATGCCTTGGAGAGGTCATACATGCACACCACACACACACATGCACACACACATGCATATACACAATGTTAGACAAGTGACACTAAAAGTCACACAACAGTAACAGTTTATTCATCTTAAAATTCTAAATTCTAGTTGCAGTTGTAGACTGACATTGGTCAGGTGCGTGTCTAGATAGTGCTTGCTGGCTACAATTATCAGTTCACACTTTAAATGATCACTGTAGTGTGAGCTAACAGTTTTAGTTTGGTTGCTAATCAAAGCCTGCTGTGCTAGTTACCTCTGGATAATTTAGAGACCACTAAATTCTGCAGTCTATGAATTACAAAGCTCCTGATGTCCTAATGATTGATCTGTTCTATGATCCAAGTTATTTGCCCTGAATGTAACATGAATGTGTGCATCAACCTCATTGTCCTGTTATTTCCCAATGTCTTGCTAGTGAGCATTTAATGGATTTTTACAGCTGTTTCTCTGTGTAATGATAGCTTGAACTTAAATCACTTCTAAACTTTCTGCATTGAAGATTTGGATTAGATTAGTTTCAACTTTACTGTAGCTGCACAGAGTACAATGAAATGCAGCCTTTGCACATCCCAGATGGTTTGGAAGCAGGGGTCAGAGTGCAGTCAGCCACTCCACGGCCAACAGTGGTAGATTAGAGATGCAAGGCTTCAGCCATAAACCTTCCAACTAGTATTCAAATTGATTCTTAAGAAAAATAATTCCAACACAATCACGACGACACTTGAGGGAAAATCAGACAATCACCAAAGTTCAGGATTGAAGGGAAGGATGAATGTTTATACAGAATTTCAAGGCCCAAAGTGATGGACAGAATGACTGACAGACCAACATTGACATGACTACAATTTTAAAGTTAAGTGTACTTTTGTGTTCAGTTGCCCTCTGTAAAGTTGTATGGATATATATTTGGATGACGGAGGTCTTTGTTGTGCAGAAACTTCACTCTGCAGCAGGTGTTTATGCCCCTGGCTGATATCACACAGAGTTACCGCAGCAACCCTGATAAAACAAAAGAAGCTCTGAACAAGGTAAGTGTGAATGGCTGTGTTTAGCTATTTAAATGTGACAAAAACACCCATTCTCAAAAGTATAAGAAAAGGTGAATGATTTACTGTATAAAGAAGATATTAGTCATTGTTATAGTTGTTATAATTCTGTTAGAATTGTTAGAATTATTACTATAATTATGTTTGTATTCAGATTCAGCAGTGTTTAGTCAGAAATAACCAGATGCAGTCTGATGGCGTGGATCTTCAACCTCAGGTGTCTAAGACTCAACAATCTGAAAAGGTATCAGAATTATTATACTACTGATTACAATAATGCTGATAAACTCTAATGTTTGTAATAGAATAAAGGATGAAAGAGCTGAAATACCATGTTTCTATGACTGTAAGTGGAAGATATTTTGTTCTAATACTCAAAACTTCTACAATTAGATTTAAATCAAAATTAGAGTTTGATCAAATTTACATATAAAAAAGTTTTTCAGTTTGCAGTATGAATCTACTCTTAATTCTATTTTCTTGCTATTAGAATAGTGTACTCCTAACAGTGTGGAGCACAGTCAAACATTATACATAATATACAAGAACATAGCAAACAAGCAGAGCAAAAGCAAAGCAGATAGAAAGTTGTGTGGGGGACACTCCTGCTCTGCAGGACAATTAAGACGTGTGAAGAACAGAAAAAAATCAAAGCTTAAATTGAGACGTAGTGTGTTATAGATTTATCTTACAAACTGAATCTTATCCTAGAAAAGGTGGAGCTCACTGAATTTTGAAACTATACTGGCTCCATGTGCCAGTTTTTGTCGTGGTCTGTATTCAGTTCTGTCTGTGTCTATTGTTTTCCGTTGTAGCTGATCCAGGGTATGTGTCGGCAACTAGAAGACAGCCTTCAACGTTTAAGCCAATGTAACATGCAGGAAGCCCAGGCTGACATCCTGACAGCACATGAGGTGCTTCAAAATGCCAGGGATTCTTTCAAGGTAATGGCTGCATGTTTTGAAAACCTTTTGAATCATTCAATTTTTTGCCTAGAATGATGATATACAATTTAGGTACACATATGTAAACTCCGCGGACATTTTATTATTTATACATGCAAAATCTATTGCTAAGTAATGAATTAGTCAGCTATAAATTCTGTCTCTACAAAGATATTGCATAGTTCTGACTGACACTGTCAGACAAGCATTATTTCAGTCAGTATGTTTATTTTTGAGCTAGTGGCTGTGATGTGGAATGCAGTATAATAAGACATGTTTACAGTTTGTTGTCAAACATATGAGGGGGGACAATGTCAGAAACTTAGAAACTCTTTCAAAATACTGAGTGCAGATGCAGACCTTCATTAATTTAGATTATATGAGTGCACTTAGTAAAGTGGCCAGGGACCGTAAGTGATGCTTTGTGCCATTAATGTGTTTGTTGACTTTACTTGTACAGCTTCTTCCCTCACTACATGAGGCAGGCTGGAACTGTGCCTCTGATGCAAACTTGGTGAACAGCATCCTCGCTGACACTGCTACTGCACTGACCAATGAGTTCACAAGAAGCTTACAGGTACATATTAAAATACACTGGCCAAACCTCCACACAATATACTGTTGAAAACAAGATTTCAGGCATACATAGACTTGTTTATCTATTTTAGAAAGAGCAGAGTTCCCACTTCACAGGACAGGGATCAGACTATGTCTATAGTTCTCCCTGTTGTCAGTGTGTTGGATAGTTAGAGTTTATTTATTGCAGCCATTCTCAGACCCATTACACAATCCTGTAATCATTTCTCTCAAAGACAGCACAAGCTAACATGACATTAATACTTTTATATCTGCCGTGTTTTTTGTCAAGTCATTTTACATGAGAAGTGTGGGCAGAAGTGGACAAATTCAATATGATAAAAATAGTAATTTTGCTGGGTTTCTGAAAGGTACAGAGGATTGCATAGCTCAGACCGCTCCCTGTTTCAATGCAGTAAGAATAAACTCAGCTGATAGATACTCATAATACACAGTGGCAAGAGTGTTTCTCCTCTCATTCCTTCAGCAGCTACACATGTTTCAGATAGTGACAAATGGAGAGAACAGGTGCAGCATGATGCGCAACATGATGTGCAGGATGATGTGCAGGATGATGTGCAGGATGATGCGCAGGATGATGTGCAGCGTTGCCATTCTGCTGTGGGGCCTATTTGCATTTTTTTTTTAAACCAATCACAGTAGACATGGGCAGCCCTAATTCCAGTCTGGAGTGAGGGTGCTCCTGCAGAATGGTGTTGAAGTGAATTGTTTTGGTGAAGTTTTTGCATGCGGACAGGTGATCACTGTCATTAGAACGGTTAATCCACTGAAAGAAAAAAAAAGCAGCTTATTGAATGTCTAAATCTTCATCAAAACTTGCCTTTTCTGCATTTAGGTTCCTGTTCTGAAGTTGTTTCTGGTGATTCATGCAAAAAAAAAAAAAAAGTTTTTTCAGTGATTTAGCCATTTTAGTCCTGTATACAAATGTTCCACCAAAATGATTCTACTGTCACGATTTTGCAGCAATGTTGGTGCTGTTGGAGCATTCTTCCACCTGTGGTAGAATGATGATGAGGTGCAGTCAGACTATTCTCCAGTGCAGATACAGAGAGGTTTTGTCATGAGAAACTTGCCCTGAATGTGTCTAAAATAACAGAATGAAACACATTTCAAAAGGTGATGGAGAGATGCTAGTTTAAGCTTGGTCTTGAGGGAGGACTCTTTCTTGACGGCTTCAGTCTTGACTCAGATGCTCTTTCTTGGTCATACTTAGAACATAGTCTGTGTATTACAGGAAATGGCTCAAGACCTGATGAGACATGCAGAGGTAGTGTGTCCACAGGTGGACCAGCGTTCCAGTGTGTTTGAGTGTCTGTTAGAATGTGTGTCAAAAAGAAGCAGACAGACACACATATTCATGAAAAGCACTCTGGTGGAAGACGCAGGTCATATCATCAGCAGCAAACTGCGGTAAGACTACAACATTTCCGTCTTTAATAAACCTCATTTCCTCCAGATCCCATAAATAAGGACCATATTAATAGATTTATTTAATCATTATACTGCACATTTATCAATGGAAGTGTTATGGGAGGACCGTAATTACAGTTTTTCTCTGTCACTTTGGTACATTTCTCAAATCATGCTCGACATTTGCAAAACAGGAAGTGCATTTCTGAAAACAATTTGTACAAACACCAAAACGCCATGGATTACCTGCAAAAGCCAGTCTCATGCTCAAAATCCTTAGTTCATCTCTCAAAAGTAAATATCTGTGTCAGTGAACATGTCAGTGGCATCAGAATGACAAGTCCTTGTGTCATTGTGTGGATCAGACAGTCAAATTGTTTAGTCATGTTGTCATTATAACAGTGTTCTCTGGAGGATGTTCTGATGTAAACTATGGCTAAAGTTTTGATGACAATTACTGTAAATTGGAAGTTACACCTTAGTGTATGTGGGAGATTGATTGCAAGAGACTGGACAAGATTCACATTTATGCTTTTACTGTTATAATTTGTTGACAGACTACATCATTGTGATCCAGAAAGTAAAACAGTGCTGCACAGCACAAAGAAAAAACAAAAGTAGAAATGTGAACATAAGACAATGTCCTTAGGGAAAACTGTACATGCAGTGCTGTAGGAATTACATTGCAGTCTTTCTACACCTGCTAACGTTCCTGTCTGTTGGGCCACAAATTCTCATCCACATCATAAATATCTTCTCTTGTGTCTTTCAGCGATTTCAGAAAACCCTAATCCTTCACACATTTCCCTTAGTTAGAGAAAGTCAAGATTCACCTGGAAGCAATTTACCAATTCAGGACAGATTTAGAAAAAAAGTCTAATGGAAATGTATAGAAACATCCCTGACATATTATGACAACTTGTTCAACCATTTTGCTTGTAAAGACTTAAGCAATGAACTAATGCCTAAATGTTGTGGGGGGTGAGACTATTCAACAGAGACCCATTATAATACATTTTGATCAATGTGATATAAGCAATTGATAATGCAGGAAACAGCAGAGAATTGTACAGAATCATTTGCATGGATGTACCAAAGAATTTGGAACTTGTTCAAAGAAATGAGAAACTGCTTTTTTGATGTACACAAGTGAAACAATGATGTGAAGATTGAACAAGTATAGTTTTGAGAATTTCAGTTCTGATCTGAGAAATGTACCAAAGCGGCTGAGAAAAACTGTAAATACTTGACAACTAAATGAACATATTCTTTACTGGGATGGCAGTACCTTGCTCACTGTAAACCTAAGACATTTAAACTGAAAGCTATATGAAAAATTTATTTTTTCTTTCCCTGTTGATATTTAAATACAATTAAGGCTCGAAACATGTTATTATTTGCTCCATTTTGTTTATGTAGCAGGAGCAAGAAATATCTTGACTAAGCAGTATAATTCACTTCATTATTACAAATGGTGGTCTGTCAAGAATTATAAAAAACCAATTACAAAGGCAGTGTAACTGAATTACATTACAGTTTACAAGGATCTTTGGTCTAATTTTCTTTGTTAAATAACCAATAAAGATAAACTAAAGTTGAAAAAGTGAGATTTTGGTGTGGTAGACTTTCCCCCAGGAGGTTTTTTTTTTATTTTTTTATTAACAATCTCTGACACAGTCACTGCCATGCTAAAGGCATGTCTTTATATGTTGAGCTGATTTGTATATGCATTACTGACTAATTTTTTTCACACAAGTTAGCTAAGCAAAGCTAAGACAGTTTGGATGGAACAGACAGACAGATAAATGTCTGATACAATGGATCATTGAATTAAATTTGTAAAATGGTATATCCAAGTCCAGACAGAAATACATGTACTGAAACACAATCATGCAGTTATTAATTATCCAATATACACTTTTATTACTGGAAATACTCAGCCATTGTAGTTTTCATGTTTACTCTTCAAACTGCTGCAAGGAAGCTTGATTTTCTCTGTTATTTTGTTTGATCCATGCAGTGAACTGAGACAAACACTGAGTGTCACTCTGGCTGAAAGCATTGCAGAACAGATGCTACAGGATCTGACAGCGGCGCAGGGCAAAATGGTATATATGTGTGTTTCATTGTGTGCTGGATTGTGAGAATGATTACCGCACTCCACGTATTTTAAATGTATTAAATATTATATGATAAAAAATATATATATTTTTTGCTGTCTTGTGTGCAATCGAGATTTCTAAAGCAACACATAAAATGACAAACGGGGATATCTCCTAAAGTATTCGCTTCAAGTTTTCTTGAAATCACCAACAGCTAGGACTTTATAATGATTACAATTACACAGTTTTAGGATGCATATTTTCTAAAATAGTATGAAAAAACACACATCACACATTTTATTCATGCTCTGTATTTAAATTCATATAATAATGATGACATAGAAATAATAACGATGATGATAGTAATAATAGCTCTATTTGAAGAGCGCAGTTCATATTCATATGTAACTCAAAGTGCTTTACAACAGAAAAAGAGAATACAATTAAATTGAAACATACAAATGAAGAATAAAATGCAAGAATTGATAATTACAGTCATTAGTAGATCTAATACAAGAAAATTACACGATACGATGTAAAAATGACACAAATATAAGCCTTTAAAGTAAATTAAAACTGAATTAGATCCTCTGGCCTCCTGTGGAAGACAGTTTCTGAAGTGAGGGCAGATGACACACAATGCAGCATCTCCATACATCTTAGATCTGCTCTACAGAACGTTTAAGAGACCAGAGTTAGACAATCTTAGGTATTTAGGAGAGTCAGGAGTCAGGAGCTGGTCCATCAAGAGACTTTAAAATAAAAGCATGTCCTTAAAATAATTCGAAAATCAACAGGAAGCCAGTGAAGAGGCTTTAAAATGGTTTAATGTGGTCTTTGTAGCTCATTTTGGTGATAAGATGTACTGCACAAAGGTTTGTGACATCCACATATGTATGTGTCAATGACACAACAAGGCAGTTTGTCAACTGGACGAATTTCATCAGGTCAGAAAGAAAGGTTAAACTGTGTATCATCAGCATAGGTAAGGAAATCAAAGTTTTCATCCAGATAATAATTATTTATATGTTTCGTTATTTACTGTCTAGGATTGCCTTATGAAAGAACATTTATGCAATACTCAGAGAATCACCATCCCAGAGCTGCTACTGGTCGACAGTGACTTCCCAACTGATGATGTAAGAGACACATCCGTCTATCTTTCCATTTGTTCTGTTAGTTACTCGCTGTCTGTGTAAAATTGTCCATTTTTATTTTTCTTTATGCTTATAACTATATATTCCCTCTATCACCAGTACAGCCCAGCATTTTGGAGGAATGGCTTGCACTCCACAAACCTGAGGCCTGCTCCTTCAATTAAGAGTAAGACACAGGCACCTTTAACATATCCAGAAATGTCTCTTCCTCTCTCTCAATCTGAGTTCACCTGAGTTTAGTTACATTTATATGCATTTTTAGGTGAATGCTTTTCCTGCAAAAGCCATTGAACACAATACATTTTCTGCTGTAATAATAATTGCAGCTTTCTAAAGACACAATAAAAGTAAAACATGATTTAACAAGACAAACGATTCTATGATTCATAAATGCATTGTTCATTACTGTATTCTTCATGTTAGCTAATAGTTGTCTATTTATAAATCCAAAACACATGAAGTGACATTAACTGTAGTTTGGAGCATTGCTTGTTTCAACCAGATGACTCTAACAACAATATTCACACCCCCGTTTGGCCTTAGTGTGGAACCAAACCAAGGCCAAACACAGTGTTAACTCTAGAGAAATGTTTCTGTCACTGAAGTGTCAGACATCTGAAGCATAGTTGTACATACAGTCAGGCCCATAAATATTGTGTGACTGACACAATTTTCCACATTTTACCTCTGTACACCACCACAGTGGATTTGAAATGAAACAATCAAGATATGCTTTAAGCGCAGTCTTTCAGCTTTACAGTTTTTCTCAGTCACTTTGGTACATTTCTCGAATCATCTTCGACATTTGCAAAACAGGAAGTGCATTTCTGAAAACAATTCGTACAAACACCAAAACGCCATGGATTACCTGCAAAAGCCAGTCTCTTGCTCAAAATCCTTAGTTCATCTCTCAAAAGTAAATATGTGTCAATGAACATGTCAGTGACATCATGTAAACTATGGGTAAAGTTTTGATGATAATTATTGTAAGTTGTAAGTTACACCTTAGTGTATGTGGGAGATTGATTGCAAGAGACTGGACAAGATTCACATTTATGCTTTTACTGTTTGTACTGTAATTTGTTGACAGACTACATCATTGTGATCCAGAAAGTAAAACAGTGCTGCACAGCACAAAGAAAAAACAAAAGTAGAAATGTGAACATAAGACAATCTCCTGAGGGAAAACTGTATGTGCAATGGTCTAGGAATTACATTGCAGTCTTCCTGACGTTCCTGTCTGTTGGGCCACAAATTCTCATCCACATCACAAATATCTTCTCTTGCGTCTTTGAGCGATTTCAGAAAATCCTAATCCTTCACACATTTCCCTTCTTAGAGCAAGTCAAGATTCACCTGGGAACAATATCGCTATCTCTTCCAGAGAAGACACTTTGTACTCCCCCCCCGCCTTTTTTTTTTTTTTGTCTTTTCTAAACAGCAAATAATTTACTTTCTTTGCTTTCTTTTCAGCTGGCATTTGTACTCAAATTTTCCTTTTCCTTTTTCCAGCTGCTGGCTTCATGGTTTTCTATAAAATGTGAACAACCTTTATTCAATAACAACAGCTGAAGTCAATGTACCACAAAACACTGTGTAGCACAGAAACAATGGAATTTATTTAGCAGTATTTCTTGTTTTTTTATGTAAAATAAAACTAATAATAATAATTAAATCAAATTAGAAATTCAGTGTAGTTGCAGTGGAATCAAAATTATTAATGCTCAGTTATCTGACCTGGAAATACCTGTCTTTAATCTCAGAAATAATTCCATTACTTCCTACATTGCACTAATCACTAGAGGACACTTAATATGTGTCAGGCTGTATACTAATGGTTTTTCAGTTAATGGCTATTGTTATTGATATATATACAGATATACATTTGAAATCATTTAACAGCAAGAATTGTTAACCAAAGATGAGAAGTTAGATAATTTGGCATTATTTCCTGAGAATTTTTGCCTTGCAGTAAGAAGATCCCCAGTTCTGCATGGAGTTTGCATGTTGTCCCTGTACATGTGTGGGTTTTCTCCAGGTACTCTAGCCTCCCACAGTCCAAAAACATGCTGAGGTTAACTGATAATTCTAAATTGTCCGTAGGTGTGAATGTGAGTATGCTTGTTTGCGTCTATATGTAGTCCCGTGATGGACTGGTGACCTGTCCAGGGTGTCCTCTGCCATCAAACTATGTGAGCTGGGATAGACTCCAGCCCCCCATGACCCTAATGAGGTCATGGGGGGCTGTGTCAGCGGTGTATAGATAACGAATGGATGGATGGATGGATGGATGGATGGATGGATGGATGGATGGATGGATTATTTCCTGAGCATAGTTTGTTTCTGTTTTTTATGTAATGTGCAATTACTTATTACAATATACCAATGTTGCTGATACTGTTTTACCAATGGAGGGGCTAAAAAGGTCAAGGTGTCCAAATGGGGGCACTTGTTTTATGAAATGTTGTACTTCATGATTTGATTTGTTAGTGAAATGGTATTACAACAACATATTTAAAGCTGTAATACCAGAGTACTGCAGCAATCCAGTAGGACATCTGAGCTCAGGTATAAACCTTACCCTCCATCATGATATCTTGTCCCATTCTGTTCTTCATGTGTGTTGTGCCATGCAGAACCTCTCCGTGGCAGACACACAGTGCTGTTTGGCTAATTGGAGCATAGCCTGTTTACTTTCACACCAGTGACTTTCACAACGGGAGAGAGGAGATGTGGTGAAGATGGAGGAAGGGATGATGAGTGAAGAGAACAAAACATCGGCTCACAAGAAGACAGAAGACAGGAAGATAGCTTTGAAGGAATTAATAACACCAGTTGATAAATAAAAATAATAAATTTCATCATGATTTTTCTGTATAATTGTGTTTGAAAGATGTGGGTCACAAAAAGAACTAGGTCAATATTTTATGAACCATTCTTCCATCTACATTTGAGAGTTCACCGGTTTGCATTTCAAAGGCCCTTGAAATATGCAGACCAACAGGTGACCTTCAAACTGAAAGATTAATAGGATTTCATCCTCTTGTCTTGTGTGAGTGACTCTGTTAGGTCTATGTGGCAGACTGCTGTACAATATAACTGCAGCATCCTCTGCTTCCTGTCTGTTTTCTCTCTGCCTGTCCTAGATTTACATACATGCAGTGCATTCCATCAAAATGTGTGCTTAGTGCATGGGCTGGATCCCCAGCCTCTCCCCCGATTCCTCCCTCTATCCCTCCACTTTCATCATCTCTCTCTCTGTGCCTCTCCTCTCATCAGTCATATCCTCCATTCTCAGGTCTTATGGATGCAGACTGGGAGCAGCAGACCAGGGACATAGAGGCAGAGAGAGGTGGGGGAGGATTCGCTGGCGAGGAGGACGGAGGAGGAGGAGGAGGAAGGTGTGGCCTTCCTTGGTTGCTGCCAGCAACCCCACTGTCACTCACAACCCCAGACCCCTCCCCCTCCACTTCCCCGTCCCCCTCCCCCTTAGGACAGAGGGGGAGGAGGCGGAGGGAGCGGGAGGTGGCGGCAGTGGATGCTGCAGAAGCAATATCAGGAGCAAGAGGAGCATCATTCATTCCTCCTCCCAGCCTCCCCCTCCTCTACTCCATCCCCGCTCACGCTCCAAACGAGGGGGCAGTCGGCCGCGGAGGCTTACACCGACGAGAGACTCCCTTCCCCGGCTGCGGCCTCAGCCCAGGCCACCTCCCCGGCTCTGGATCTCCCGTTTCTCCCATGGAGCCTCTACCCACCCAGGGACAGACTCTAAGGCACTACACTGCCTCACGACCACGGCCACGACGCACACACACACAGCCTCCCTCCTCCAGGCCTCAGGTAAGAACACACACATGCACACATACCAAGGACTATACACATAGATTATGAGTAAACATGCAGAAATCATGGAACACTTGTGTTCCGTACATAGACATAAATAATAATGCAGAACCTACACATTTGCATTAATACACACATAGTGCGTGCAGGTGAAAAATCTTCTTCATAAAGGCATATATGCTCAGTATGAAATACAGTGACAGTAGAAGGTAGAAAGCAGGATGCAGGAACATAAAGATAAGAAATAGGATGAAATGAGACATGGATGAAGGATAAATGTACTGGGAAGCTAACTACGACTGCAGAAGGATCTCTCGAGAAACATAACCTCTCTCTGTCTCTGTTTGTATATATGTGTGTGTGTGTACATATATATATATATATATATATATATATATATATATATATATATATATATATATATATATGTATGTATGTATGTATGTATGTATGTATGTATGTATGTATGTATTTATATTCTCATCCTCTCTCTCCCCCTCTCTCTTTCTCTCCATTGCTCCCTTGCTTGACATTTCTATGTTGCTGTAGTAATAATGGTTGCCATATTTATCTTTGCATTCTCTTGCTCCATGTAGTGATGCTCTGTGTGTGTGTGTGCGTGTGTGTGTGAGCGCATGTGTGTGCGTGTGTGAATGTGTGTGTGTGTGTGCGTGTGAGTGAGTGTGTGAATGTGTGTGTGTGTGTGTGTGTGTGTGTGTGTGTGTGTGTGTGTGTGTGTGTGTGTGTGTGTGTGTGTGAGTGAGTGTGTGAATGTGTGTGTGTGTGAGTGAGTGTGTACGTACGTTTTGGGAGTGGTGTTCCCTGGGTTGTTCCCAATGCTTACTTCCCTCTCTCTCCCTCTTGGGAATGCTTTCGCTGAGTCAATTATTCAGTGTTTAATTTAAATTAATGCTGGTGTCTTTCTCTGTTCTGCCACTGTGTAAATGAAAGAGAGGATTTCTTTTCATCTGCTGTGACCTTGTGTGTGTAAACTATGTGTTATGTGTGATTTCTTAACTTGAGGATACACATTTGCTGTTTTGTGCTGTATAAGGTTGTGTTGTTTTTCACAAACCGAACCAGCACATTAGTTTCACTTCTCCTACAGTCGGTGGTGTACAGTCTGGTTCTGATCCATCACCTCTGTCAGCTAGTAATGAGTAAGTGTGGGTCCTCAGTGGTTAGATTTCATTGCAGTTTTTCTTGTTTCCTTTGGCTTAATTCTCTAATGATAGCAAAATACTTGAAGACAATATGCAAAATGCTTGACAGAATTTTTTACTCGTGCCTTACAGAAAGGACAATTAAATTTACTATATTAAAAGAACAAGCTGCACCATAAAAATTAAATGCAATAGCTGACATTCAAATCTTTTATTTTTTCGAGACTTAATATGTCCATTTTTATTTTTGATGACAAACTCAATCCTTTTTTGCCTGGAGGATACCGGTGTTGCACAAATTCATGGCCAGTCAGGTGATATGCCTGGCCAAGACATTGCTTTCACTTTTTCCTACTTTAGAAACCCATGTGTGACTTTAGCAGTGTGCTTTGGATCATTATCATGCTGGAATATTCCTGTTCTGACAAGTTTCTGGAGTTTCAAACATGCATGCCAGCAATGAAGGATGTTTTTTTTGGATGCTATCCATAGATGTCATTGGCATTTTGAACTGTTCTTTACACTGTCTGAGCTGTCACAGAAACTTGGATCCATTAATAATCCTTGTACCAAGCCTGAAGCAAATGCCTGTCTGGTTGTCTGAGGTAGATTGTGCAGTAGTGCATTGTCTTAGGTGACATTTTTGTAGGACAGCCACCGAGTCTGACTAGTGAAACTAAGGCTCATTTGTTATCTCTTGATTACTGCGTCAGTTGTGTTTTGATTGTTTCGTCGGTCCCCAAGCTTACTGTATTCTTTTTCAGTTGAGCAGTTTCTGCTGTTCTTGGATAAGTTTTTTTTTTTTTTTTTTTTTTTTTTTTTTTTAACCAATGTTCAAAGAAATTAGTCAAACTGGAATTCACAGGTGTACTCAGTTCAGTATCAGTGATGACAGGAGGGCCATTTGATCACAAATCATCAAATTTTTGCAACAATTTCTGTTTGACCATCTCTGATTTGCCTGAAATGGTTATAGCATGAGATATAGATATTTATTAAGATAGTTGTGACATTTTAGCTTGATATATCAAATGCTTTCCAATATATTATTATTATTATTATTATTATTATTATTATTATTATTATTATTATTATTATTATTATTATTATTATTATTATTATTATTAATATTATTATGTTACATATAGTATAATATATTAATATTAATTAAAAATATATTATTATATATTTTGAAAATGCTTTGTTTGATTGACAATTTCTCAGGAACTATTAAATGTAAAAACCTGAAACTTTGATGTCTTTCAAACATAGCCTCAGATTTCAATATGTGGAAAAAATATGATCAACGTGGGTTGACTAGCAATTTTTAAAAGTTTGGAAAATGATTAATATGTTAATCAAAATTTTCACAGATACCTACTTAAACTCAGTTTTGAATCATTTGACATTTAAGTGATTTTGCACAGGGGTTTACCCCATCCTGTGGTATACTGTAAAAGTCTGCCTAGTCCACATTTAATATACTGCTTTTTTTTTAACTAAGTGTTTTGGCCTTTTTGTTGGCTTTGTTTGACAGGTTAATAGAGAGGCAGACAGGGAAGCATGGAGAAGAATAGGGGGTAAACCTTCAGCAAAGGGCCGTGAGCTGGAATCGAACTGGGCTTATCTGGGTACCCATGAACTGCATATTTAACGAGAAGCTGTTGACCCTTATTTCGATGTATTTGTTGTCAGGTGAAATTCAACCTGAATTAGTGAATGGAGAGTTTCTCACATCATGGTTAAACTGATGGCATGTGCTGTCCAACTGACTTAGAGGTGCGACTCATGAGTTCTGTATTTATAAACCTTGAGGGTAACAATTTTTTAACATGGAGAGGCATGCTCACATAAACACTAGACAGGAGGAAGAGGAGTGAAGATGGAAGATGCAGAAGAGTACAACAACAAACACATGTTCAAAATGAAATAGGGGCCACATTAGTTGACCATGTAATTAACCTTCCAATGGCAGAGGCCGGTTCCTGGATGGAGCCGCACGTATGTTTGCAGAGACAACATATGTATTCACTTAATCTAGTCTCTCTTAATGCTATTCCAATTACAACCATGCTGCAGTACAGTACAATAAATGTAATATACTCTGTTTGTGAACTTTATTGTATAGGACTATACAGCAAGTTTGTAGAGGTGGCAGAAGTGCACTCTTTAGGCCTCAGCAGGATCCAGTGATCTGCAACATGGTCACTGTAAACAGGACCAGAAGATTTAGAGATATTACACTGCAGTTTTAGAGGACAATAAGACCCTTGAAGATATCACTTTTCTACAATATCGTAGAACTCTGACAGAGTGGAAGAGCTACAGTACGAACATGTACATGTTGTTCTTTTTGTACCTGCATGCCTATCAACTGCAACATTACAAACACCTGCCTAATATTTTGTAGGTACCCCCCTTTTTTTTCATTTATTTTTTATTTTTTTGCAAAAGTAGCTCTGAACAGTTACAGCATTGCCACGGTTCCCGTGGGTGTCATGTGCTGTCAGGGACAGTGAAAGAAGAAGCAGCATCTTTGGGTCCTGTAGTTTGCAGAGGGGTGGCTTTGTGTACTGGTCATGTTCTGAACACGCCAGCTTAGTGTGGTGGGAATATGATGACGTATGCTGTTCAGGTTCTGAAAATGGTGTGAGTACACTATTCCTATCATTGGGCCATGCAATACCCAACACCTGCTGACTATCCCCAACACCCTCTACATTGATCTAAAGCCAAAGAATAACAGAGGTTTTGTTAGAAATAAATAAAACATTTTATCATTATCTGGAATGATGCTAACTTCCACTGTATATGACTGACATCAGAAAATTGTTTGAGGCCCATCCAAGAAAGCTGATGGAGTTCTTTCACTATGCTCTCAATTCTTGAATCATATTGAGGAAATTAGATTAACTTTTAGTTGGTGTGTTAATGAAACACTTACATTGTTAATGAGATATATACAGTTATGGAAAAAATATTAGACCACCCTTGTTTTCTTCAATTTCTTGTTCATTTTAATGCCTGGTACCCCAAAAGGTATATCACCTGAAGAATACAGTGAACACGACAAAAAATACAGCTGATTACATAATACTTTATGTCCTATTTGACATGCTTAAGCTTAATTGTAGTCCCAGGGTATATAAGAGGCCATTTCATGTCACAAGCAGCACTGCACATGCAAAGGCCTGGAGTGGTTTTCTGCTTACATTCAAGCTGTAGCACAACTCAGAAGTAGTCAGCTCTCATATGATGCCTGAAACTAAAGAATTATGTGAAGCCACAAAGGCAAAGATCATGGCACTGCTGGAAATTGGCATGAGTGAGAGACAGGTAGTGAAAAAACTGAAGATCTCCAAGACAGCCGTTCATTACACCAAGAAAAAACAAGCTGAATATGGTACTACTAAATTGCTAGCTGGTCCCAGCAGGAAACGTTTTTCTACTCATCCGTTCCTGTGTCAGGAATCGTCATCAGACCTCCAGGGACCTAAAAAATGAGTGGGCACCGTTGAGAAATGTGGCTTGTTCAGCAAGGACAGTTTGAAACTGACTTCTGAAGTCACACGGGGCACTGAAGAAGCCCTTCATCAACGAAAGGCAGAGGAAAGCCTGGTTACTCTTTGCTGGGAATCACAAGGATTGGACTGTTGATGATTGGACTAAGGTTCTCTTCAGTGATGAATCCAATTTTCAGTAGATGCCCACTCCAGCCAACTTACTGGTTAGGAGGAAGCCTGGAGAAGCCTACAAACCAGACTGTCTTGCCCCTACAGTAAAACATGGGGGTGGATTAGTGACGATCTGGGGTTGTTTCAGTATAAGTGGAACAGGGCAAATGAACCAGGTCATGTACAGGACTACTCTTGATAACAGTCTTCTTCCATCAGCTGGAAAACTCTTTCCTGCCTCCAATGACTGGATTTTCCAACAAGACAATGCCCCTTGCCACACGGTCCAGGCAAGGTCAGTTAGAGCCTGAATGAAGAACCAGAACACTGGAACCATGCCTTGGCCTGCTCAATCACCAGATCTAAATCCAATTGAAAACCTGTGGAAAATCATCAAATGCAAAATGGAGAACCACAAGCCCAAAAACAAAGCAAATGTGTTTGAATTTGTGCAACATTAATGGGCTGCTGTGGCAGCAGAACAATGTCAGAAGCTGGTGGAGAGCATGCCAAGACGCATGGCTGCAGTCATCAGTAACGGTGGTTATGCAATCAAGTACTAACTCCTGTGTGTATCATGTGACTAAACCAGACAGAAACGAAAACATGGAATGCCTAAAAGCTGTGTTTTTGGCAGTAGGTCACAAGTATAAATACTGCTTGCCTTATTTGCATAGTAAATGCATTTGCTAATTGTCATTTAACTGTCTTACTGTGTTATATGATGTTGTATGATCTGAGAACCATGTTACGGTACCTTGTAAATGGTTTCAAAACACATCTAATTACAAAATATTGCCAAATAGTTTTCTGTATGGACAAAGTCTACGATCAACCAACCACAAAATGACGTTCTGAATGCTGCTTGTGAGGACATAACAGCAGCAGCATGTAGAGAATGGTTTCTCCATTCATAGTGATTCTTCTGCCAGTGCATTGGAAAGGAGAACTTTAGATGAGAGGTTCATGAGAATCTGTAGCCAAACAGACAGGAGTAATGGGATGTCCAGTGACTCCCAGCAATGCAACTTTATGTTACTACTATAAAAAAGTAGGGAAATACATTTTTAAATCCCTTTCTTTTAAGCCTGTTGTGTTTTTTTCTGTAGAATACTGTATAGATGGTGGGTTTATTCTTTATAAAGTTCAGTTAAATCTTTGGACGTCTCAGCTAACACAGTCATATTTTTTGTTTTGTTTTGCATTATGTCAGAGCAGAAACTTTTGTGCTACTAAAAGCAGCCTTTTTGCAATGGTTCTCAGTAGCATTGTGCTCAAATGGTTCAACATAAAACATTTATGGTGCTACAAATAAGAATAACCCACAGTAACACAGTGACAGTTTCAAAACCTTTAGAAATAATAGTGAAGTCAGATTTGTGTACAAGTAAGATTTAAGTAAATAAATCAAAACCATTATTGACAGCATTTTTTGCTTGCACTTTAGATCCCAATTAGTCATGACCAGAACAGAGGTCAGTCCTGCACAAAATGGAGGTCACTACCTAGTCCCTAAATTATGAAATTTTCTTTTCTACCGATGTTCAGCTAATGTTCTACTACTTCTCCTGTTCATACAGACAAACTGTATAAATGCACGGACTGTCTCCATTCACGCTGTGATGAACTGAAGGTCAATCATGGATGTTTTCCTGTGTCAGGAAGACCTGCATAGATTGTAGTCTTCTGCCACCTTAAAAAAAATGGATCTATTAAAAACAAGCATCATTATGTCAGGCAAGACATGGAAGTCATTTGGGAATCCATCAGTTATCCCTATTCACCCACTAATCACATAATAAGAGGATCAAGTGCCTTACGCAAAGAAAACTACAAGTGCACTCGAAGAGCGCAGAACTCTGCCAAGGACAATGCCCTATTTCAAAATGGTTATTAGACAAGGCAGTATCTCGCAAATTCATGAGAAAACCTTCAAACTGTACTGTATACAAATGAAGCAAAAGAGCAAGTGTTTTGAGGAAGATCCCTGAAAAATTCTGTCAGGTGATTCACAAAAGTGAGAAATTCAGAGATCGCATCTAGAAGACTGGTGTGGTTCAATCAGCAAAGGATATTGCTGCCATCAAATGCCATCAAATGCACATCATCAGATGCATATTATATCAATATTCCTGCACCTAGATCTCCATCATTTGGAGGAAGTTGATAATCAGAACTAAGGTTTATAAATCAGAGCTATAGATGGCAACATATGTAGCATTGATATTTGTTGTTGTAAACAGAAAAAACTGTGAAAACCTTTGATGCTGATGGACCAAGATTGCAAGTGATAGACAGATCAGGTGATTACTTATCCAGTACTCTCCAGTAGTGTGATAACATGACAGTAAAATTTGATGTTTTGGCTGCATTTTAACTTGAAATTAAAAAACTGAGCAATGACAAAAATAGACATTGGCTTAATATTTTCAACTGTTGCATTAGTAATTGAAGCCAGATGGCTCACACCAGCAAACAGGAAAAAGCTGCTTATCTGTAAGAACACTACGATCCACAGAGCAGGAAAAGGACAACGTTAGGAAGATGGAAGTAGAGCAGTGTAAAAAGTTCTGAAGAAAAAGAAACTACTGTTGGATTTAAAACTAAATATAAGACATGTCGGTGGGAAACCAGTGCAGCAAATTACAGAAAAATTCTTTGGCTTGTATAGAACATCTCAAAACAACGATCAGAGACATCAGCGCCACTCTAGAGGGCACATGCGTATAAGTGGCACAGTCCACAATTTTTAGGATCCAGGCCTTTTATAAGCAGCAAAGGCTGGAATGGAATTTTACCCCCCAAAAATAACAACAATTCTGAGAGAAGAATCTGGAGCAAAATTTTGCTAGTTGTGCTAGTGGCCAACATGCAGCATGACGTACAGTCTGCTCCACATGACTGACTGTTTACACCACACGTCCCTCTGCTATGACCTCAGTAGCAAATCAGGCGTCCATCTCCAGCAATAGCTCCGTCTGTTGTACCCTGGCAGTAACACGCTCACTGGTTCATTTCCCTGTCAAACAGACATTACAAGTAGATTTCCTTCCCAGGTGGGATCCTCCACTGTGCGAAGCAGATACCTGCAGATACCTCAGGATAGTGCTGTTAAACGCTCTGTCACTCATGGAACATGGAATACAGTCCATTAGTAGAACTGCAATAATTTCTGGACTGTTTCTGGACACCTGAATATAAGCCACACCCACTAAATTTAAAAAGAAAAAAAGTTTTGTACATATATAAGCCACACTTGACTATAAGCCACAGGTGTCCACGTTGTAACATGAGATACTTACACAGAAAGTTTTTTTTTTTTTACTTTTAATTAAATACATGCTTTTTTCCAAACATTGCCTGTAACATGGCAGTAAAAGGCATTGAGTCAGTTCACGCTGCCGACTCCAGCGTCTCACCATTGATTCATTGATATCAAGCTTACGTACAGGAGCTTTATTTCCTTCTTCGACAAGTAGATCGGTTGCTTTTAACTTAAAAGCTGTGTCACTGACCCGATTCTGCCGACCGCCGAGCTGTGGTTGGGCTGCCTTGGGTAGCGTTAGCCCGCTTAGTTTAACGTGGCTCGTTAATGGTAACAGCCAATAGAAGTACAGACAGACTTTGCAGGGGGAGAAAGAGGCAATTTATCGAACCAGCAGCAAACTGTCCACAATTACAGTTCATCCAGCATGCACTGGCTTCCCACTCTTGTCCTGTATAACTGGCTATATCATCAAGGTGCATCTCACTATGCCTCCACTTCCACAGTTGTCTCTGCAATGACACACACCACAACCTGCCTAGGTTAAAGGAGAGTAGGCTCGGCCTGCAACAGCTGCATCATATACATATCTTCGTGTATTTTCCATGATGAGGGTGTGTACGTGAAGCGCAAAATGACTGATTTGAAGAATTTGTTGTGAGTGTGTTTGATTTAATTCGAACAATTTCATTGGTTCCCTGTGACCTGTTTGGTAATTTTATTGATCTGATGTGACGAGGCTAAACATATTGCTTATACTGCGTATTGCGTATACTTTGGATCTTGTTTTTACGCTGGGGTTAATTATTGACCGTGTTTCTTCTGAGAACCTCCATGTTACAGACCATGTATGTGTTTTGTTTAATCTGATTTGTAATTTAGAATCACAGTCCTGCAGGAGTATAGGTTCCTCATGCATCCTAAACCACTTCTCAGTTGGAAAGTTTTTAGAAGTTTATTTTCCTCAGGCCAATATCTAAACTGTCATTTATCTTAAAAATTCTTGAAAAAGTAGTTGTCAATGAGGTTACGGAGGTCTTGATGGAACAGAACAGTTTAGATAAATTTCAGCCTGGTTTCCAGCAGTTGCATTCCACAGAAACCGACTTATTAAGTTTTACTAATGACATAATACTGTCCTCTAATGCAGGCAAATGCTTTTATGTTATGTTTTGGTACTTTTCTTTTTTTACGTTATATTTTTGGCTTTATTGAACAGGTTAGTAGAGAGACAGACAGGAAAGTAGGGAGAAGAATGGGGGGAAAACCTGCAGCAAAGGGCTGTGAGCTGGAATCGAACCCAGGCTGCTGCATCGGGGACTATTGCCCCTGTTCACGCGTCGCCCGCTCAACTAGTTGATCTATCTGCAATTTTGGTCCTACTTGATGTAAATAAATAATAATATGTAATAATAATAATAATAATAATAATAAAGTAAATACGGCTTTTGACGCTTTTAGACTCATTTGTAATTCCCTTTTCATCTGCCTTAACAAGCAATATTTAGGCCATCTACAATTAATCCAGAACGCTGCTGCAAGACTTATCTATTGATAAGAAACAACCCGGCAAGGAGTTACACTTATTAGTCATAAACTTACTTTTACACATCAGATAAAAGAGGACTGCATGGCTCTTTGTATGAAATGACAAAATGTCCATGTGTATAAATTAGGGCTGTCAAAATTAACACGTTAACATGGATTAATCCAGTGCCATGATTAATCAAATAAAAATTTTTGACGCAATTAATGCATCTGCAGCGCAGAATGACTCAGAATCCCTGAAATGTCTCTGGCAATGCATTTCAGGTATTTTAAATTTGATGGGTCGCTTTTATTTTACCGGCGCTGCTTTTCCAGTGTTTATGGCATTAGTTTATCAGCTCAGGAAACATACAGACCAATTAGGTACGAGTTCAGTCATCCCATGTGACGCTACTCAGCCAATGAATTGGTCTCCAGCCGCTAAACTATGCAGCTGAGTTCAGAAAACAGGTGAGGGACAGACTAGAGGAGGACCGACAAAAAGATAAACAAGAAAAGCACTCAGAGAGTGCAGTGCTCTGCCAAGACTGTTTATTCCCCAATTTGTGTATTCAGAAATCACGGCAACATAGAATCTGGCCATTTAATGTAGAACGGCCCACAGACTAACTAAATAAATACTAAATTGCCTTGCATGACCACAGACGTGTTGTGCATGCATACGTTCTGTAGTACAGATATTGCGTGACCAAAATATGTAACGGGTCAAGTGAATTGATGCAGGTAACTGACACAGCGTTCACTTGTTGTCATGGTTACGGTGACGCTGTCCCGGCTGCTATATCTCACACTGGAAAATCTTAAACAAATCCGTGGATCCAAACTATAAGCTGCATCACTGCCAAAATCTAATGAGGTCATCCTCGTGTCATTTCTGACCTTCCCTGAAAATTACATCCAAATCCATTAGTCCATTTTAGAGTAATGTTGCAGACGGACAGACAGATTCACAGACAAACATACGCCAGTCGTCACATAACTCCGCCGTTCCTTGATGAAGTAATAAACAAATCAACACTGAGAGGAAAGTCGCCCTGCACATGTTGACTATGTTTGGCTCAACATACAGCTGTAAGCCAGCTTCTCAACTATGAATATAATCCAAACTAAATATGGTTCCAGACTCACCAATGAGCTCCAAATGTGTTTGAGAAAAACCCTGACACCATTGAGACCACGATTCATAATACTGGCAGCTCAGTTCTCTCATTAAGCAGCAGGGTATAAGGGGAGTTATATAAGACAGAAAAAATGTATAAGTGTTCAACTGTTAACATTTTTTTAGATTTAGGTATTTTTTAAATATGTATATAAGTTGGTTCAGGTTGTTCAGTCATTAGTTTTCACTTTATTTTCAGATGTACAGTTATATCAAAAGTTATTTATTAATAATTAATTAGTTAATTATTAATAATTGCTGTCAAAATGTTTCTGAACCGTACTAAATTTATTTGATTTGACGATCAGTTATTGATTAGATGCAGACACTAATAAAACTACCAGGTTACATCAACATATATCACACTAATTCAAGTTAGACATTAACATTTTCTGGACCTTTGCTTTAATACTTTTTCTCTGACTGGACCTCTTTGAATTTTAGTTGAATACCCCTGCGCTAAACAGCATGTTGGCCCTCTTTTTGAATACAAAATGACTGAATGTCATTTTGTATTCAAAATGAAGGTATGAATGAATGTAGAGGAAACCCTGTATATTCCCCTCTTTCTTGAATCTGTTTGCTCTCGCAAAATGAAATGCGATTAATATAGATTGAAAATGAATGATATTAAAAATGAATGATATTTAATTGTGATTAATCTAAATTAATCCACAGCAACCCCCACGATTAATCTGATTAAAAATTGTAATCGTTTGACAGCACGAGAATAAATAGTTTAAAATTAAAGCTAAGAGCCAGTTTTGCTGGTGTTGTTTATGAGGGCACTGTAACTACGGCCCTGCTCTTTAGATATTATTTTTATCTGATCTGTTTATTGTTTGTATGACCATCCACATCCACAACAGAATTATATGGTGTGTGGAGACAGCTGAGAGAGAGAGAACTGTGTGCTGGCATGAAGCACATAGAGACAGGTGGCTGTAAGGGAGGTGGCAAAGCATGAAAGAGAGGCTCACTAGCTTCATCGGGTGATAAAGAAAAATTCAGAGAGCTAAAAAACGGAGACAAATACTGCATTTGCAAACAAAAACTTCCCATTCTGAGCTTTCATATATTATTTCAAGCTTTAAATTTGGCACCTGACTTCGATTTAGTGTAGAGCTTGAATTAAATGGCTGGCCCCATAACTCCTACAATACAGGAGCACCCTTTGACATGTACAGTTACCATAGTCCCAGGTGTTCTTGTCTGTGGTGCGGTTAGCAGATAGGCAGTGTTTGCCTGTATCTGCCAGGCTATAAAGGTGGCACAGCATCATCTGATAATACAACACACTCACTGTTTTCAGAAGTTGACATTATAAGCTAAGCTGCTGTTTCAACAGAACCGGTGACTGCAGATAAATTCAGTCCATAAATCTGTTTTTTTCATTCTGACAGCTGTTAACATTCTTGAAACATCCCAAAGATATGAGAACAGGCCAAGCAGCTAAATCGATTTACAAAGAAGAAATGTTTTATGGCAGCAGAGGATATCAACAGGAGTTACATGATGTGATTCTACAAGTGTGCATACAGGGTGTTAAGTAAGATTTGTCCAAAAGTGATTGAAAATAGTCTTTTTGTAAGTTACTTTTTTGGCCTTTTTAGCTTTTATTGTATAGAACAGAGGAAAGAGAGGCAGTAAACATGGGGAGAAGAGTGGAGGAAGGACATGGGTCTGACTATTTATGGGTCACCTGCAACCAGCTGAGCTACAGGGTGCCCAAAAACAGACTTTTTAAATATAAAAACATGTTCATATTTGACCAGATAAACAAGCTTGTGCTGCAAGCGGCATTTTCATTCTGCATCATTTCTCGATTCTCTACTAATCATTTTGTCTATAAAGGTCAGCAAATACTAAATATAGGCAACAAATTAATAGGTATTAAAAAGATAATTGACAAAGATAATTGACAGGTAAAAAAAAATCCTTTCCAACATTTGAGCACATTGTACTCTCAGAGTAGTCTGGGACAAAACTTCTGCACCTGCTCCTGGCTCGCTTCAGGCTTTAGAAAACCCAGCCTGTGATTGTAGACATTCCACAGGTCATTTTACCCAGGGCAGAAGAGACTTTAAATAGCAACAAAATCTCTAGTGTGAGTAGGATGCACTAATGGTTTAGACAGACTTCATCTTGGGACAGTTGGGTTCAACTCCTGGATGAAGCCCCAAATAAATTTTGACTTTTAGACTGACTTTGCAAATTCTGTGTGTTTGAAGTGCATGTCAGTCTGGTAAGAGGGGCTTAAAACAGATAAGTAATAATAACCTTAATAACTTTTTTTATATAGCACCCTGAAGAACAGTGTTCACAAGGTGCTTTGACAGTCAAAATGTGCACACAGACAATCAAGCAAGACATAAGGAGACAAGGCAGAGCAGTCAATTAAAGTAAACAGCAAAAATGACACTAAGTTAAATGAATAATTAGCTAGATTAACACGCATATCAAACAAAGGAACTACTGCAGTTTAAAAATTAAAGAATAAGATATAAGGTTAAAAGTTAGAAATTAAAAAATCAAAAATTTAAGAATTTAAAAAACTTTTGAGAAGACATCACACCAAAGAACTAGGCAGGCACTAATTAAAGCTGAAAATAAACTTCACATAAAAGCAAGTCTATAAATGTGGGTTTTACGAAGTGATTTAAAAGAAGTTACTGATAAGTGAGAGTGAGCTGCAGGAGGAGGACTTTTTTGTTGTTATTGTAGTTTCTTGTTTGTTTTTTATGCCTATTGCAACTTTAAGTCAATCTAAGTAGTAGCAATTAATTTTGTGTTAATTAAAAAATCAAGTAAAAGAAATCCTTTCTGAATTCCTGCATTTATTGTATTATAAGCAGTCCTATGAATAAAAGTAAGAACGTCATGTGGACAGCATGACTGAGTAAGCAAAGATGTGATCCTCTTTTAAACAGCATTTATTACTAAAGATGATAAACTCAAACAAATGACATCAAACTTGGATTTTGTAATTTGCCTAAGTTAAATCGTTAAAACACAGATTAATCACATTGGGCCAAAAAACTAATACACCCCTACATTTATCACACATTCATCATCAAGGTAGAATCAGGGTACCAGATCAGATACCAGTGATTACAACCTCACTAGAGAGTGATGTCTAGAACCTGTTTTATTTAAGCCTATGATTTGTAGGTTCTAATATTCTATTTTTTAATTTATCTGTAATGGAATGACATGAACACATTTGATACACTTATTAGACTCAGCTACAAGCACTACAGTGGGAAAGTCTAAGGAGCTGAGTACAGATCTGACGAAAGCAAATCATTGACCTGATCAAATCAGAAAAGGAACTTGATGCAATTTAAAAGATGCTTCGGATCCCAAAAATCACTTTGTAAATGGAATAATGAAGTAGGGGAGGATTACGTCCACATTATTCAGACAAACCTAAAATCATCAGCAAAAAGGTTGATCATGGATGCAGCTAGTTGTTCCAACAAGACAGTGACCCCAAACACACATCAAAAGTGGCAAAGAAATGACTAAATTATGCCAGAAGTAAGAGTTTAGACTTGCTTCCTCAAAGTTATGATTTAAACCCCAACCAAGATGCTGTGGACTGTCCACAAAGTTCAACTCCTGTCTAGAGGACTGGTCAAATGTGCAACCATAAGCTTGTAGATGGCTCCCAAAGGTGCCTAAGTGAGGTGAAAATGGTCACAGGTTTGACATTGTTGTATGTATAGTTTTGACTTGCAGATTTTGTTATCTTTGAACAAAATGACTCTCTCTCTCTCTCTCTCTCTCTCTCTCTCTCTGTGTGTGTGTGTGTGTGTGTGTGTATTTCAAACAGAATACACACACACCACATTTAACCATTTATTTCAGAATGACATGCATCTATGTTTGGCGGTGACTCTGCTCAAATGATGCTCTGGAACAATCTGAGCAAACATTGCACAGACAGTCCTGAGATCACAAACACAGGAACAAGGAGACCAACTTAAATGGTCGCTATTATACAATAGTTTAATTATGAACAACCTGTGTTCTGCAGTAATGACTTCTCTCAGAAATAAGGTGTGTGCAGAACTACCTCTAACTGGATGTCTTTTTTTTCCCGCTTTACACACCAAATGTAGAAGCTAGTGTGTCACAGGTTTATAAGGTGTGTCAGGAAGTCATTACACAGAACCAGCTCACACAGACATCCCCTAAGTGGAATGCAGCTTCATAATACATATGTTTTATGCATGGCAATGCTACCACACAGATTTTTTTACATTTTATGTATTATAATGTATCTTTATTCCTGTTTCTCTGTCTTTTCTGTGTAAATGACAGCAAATGGTATCAAGACTGTTTATTTAAATCACAGAAGATTTTTTGATCTTACAAGATGTGGGGATTGTCTTGTAAAGTCATATATTCCTCAGATCACCTGTGTTTCCTATACTTTTTCACTGGATAAATATGCGCTTCTTTCTGACTGTTCCCATTAAATTTTCTATTCTGATGCATATATTGGTTTGTATTTTAGTTTTTAGTAATCGTAAAGTCTATCCTCTACTTAAAGGGATGATGAACGTTTCTGTAGTTTATTGGTAAGGAGATAAAAGCACAATGTTTTTTGTAGTTGCAATGAAATCAAAGCAGTTGACTATTAATTGGATATCTGTGAACTAAAAGAAACTACATAGACCAAATTTATATTGCTCCTAAAATGTCAGGTTAGAGTAAAAAAAAACTCCTCTTTTCTTTGGTTTTAACACTCACATTTCAGTTTCTCTGCCAAATGTTCAAACAAATACAGACATACTGGATTTTTGTGAGGTCTTCAGTGGAAGACACACGTGTGCACACCTACACATGCAATGCACCGTGTGTAAACTGCGTGTTGTATTGTGGTATTTCTTGCAGGAGCCAGTGTCAAAGGTAGAGAATGAGGCTAGCGAGGTGATGGGCAGAGTGGATGAAGGAGTAGAGGAGTTCTTCACCAAGAAAATCATCGCTGACTATGCACTGTAAGTGGAACTAACACACCTACTCATGCACACAAACATCTGTCTCTATCAAACAATGATTTTAAAACTTTAAAATCATTAAAATTTGCATGTAAATGTCATTTTGTTTCAATGAAGCAATAAAACAAACTGGATTTTTTTTAAGTGACTGATGGGTCTTACTGCTGGTGAAACTCTTATTTAACTTATTCTTTGTTTTAAATGATTTTTTTTTGTTGCATGATTTCAATACACAAAAAGAGTGAACTACTCACTGTAGACAACAGAATGAATGCCACTGTATTTTGATAGCAGACAGTATTTATAAGTGTTTTACAGACAGTGTCTATTCATAACTGTGGTTCCAGAAATGCAGTGTCCTAATGATGTTTGTTCTGGTTTGACATTGTGTTTTGTATTTTTTATGTATCATGGTTTGTTTTACTTCCTGCCTTGTATGTTTTCTGCCATTGTGATTACTTTTACACACTGATTTGATTCATGTCTCACTAGCCTTGTCTCCCTTGTGTATTTAGTCCATTTGTTATTTCGTCCCTGTGTTGTCTCCATGTGTTACTACGTTGTTCCTTGTATGTTTGACTGTACCTCCTGGACTCATCCTTGTTTGTTTGTTGGACTGTGTTTTTGTTTGAATTTTACCTTGTTGGACTTTGCCTATTAACTCCTGAAGGTTTTACTAGGTAGCAAATTTGGCCTAGCCAGGCTTTCTTTGTGTTAGCTCTGTTGATGACACCGAAAATCCCAATTAGAGACGACAGCTATCAACCAGAGACGGTGGTATCGTGACTATAGCTATTAACTCTCCTTGTTAGTCCAGACTTCCTTCACCAGGCTGTGTGCACACTCGCATAAAAGAGGGCTGTTAAATGCATCATGTGACTTTTGTACTACACAAAATGGGCCAATCGTGTGTCACCTACCCAGTCAAGAGAACAGGTTGTTATAACGGAAAGCTATGAAAACTAAAGTGTAAAGGCTGTCCCTAAAAGTTATACAAAAGAATAATTCTGGTAGAAAACTGTAGATCAAGTACAAAAAATATTGTTCTTTTACTGCTCAATCCACTCTCAATGCAGCCACATATTTTTAATGTGACAGCTGTACATTAGAATTCTGAAACATTAAACTTACTTTTAAATATGATAATCAAGAAGTGTGTTTAGTTCTCACACTGTCCCATAATAAAGGACACGGAGAAATCCCCTTAGTTTTCGTCCAAATCAGAGTGAAATGAATGTCACCAATTGAGTATTCTCTGTGATAAATACCTATTGACTAATTGATTTTCTAATCTGTGTTCTCAAAGCTGCAGCGTAAAATGGACTTCACAACAAATCAGGATCAAGAACAAAACTGATTTGTGCACAGACTGAGGCCCAGAGCAGAATGTGAGAGTGAAAGAGCTCCATTATAAAGAGATGTGACAGCTGACTGTTGAGTACAACTGTAATGAGCCAGGAAGGGAACATGCTTGGATTGGGTTGGGAAAATAATACATTTTGTGCTGTGGACCAATGTAGCTATTACACATTTTATTGTGAGACCGGACTGTCCAGATCTTTTGCACTGCATTTCCTGAACATGATTGTTGAAACTGTATATACTGCAAGTACATTGAGAGCCACATTTAAAAAAAAAAAAAAAAAAGATGAGACAGATTCCTTGTATGTGCAAACATACTAATACAACTGGTAATGATTCTGAAGGTATTCATATTCATACCATCATCTATGTTCTTTAATCCTTTGCATTAATTTCCTACAACACAGTGAAGAACGTTACCTAAAAATCACTTGAGCTGTTCTTTCTTTTAAAAAACAAACCAACAAACAAAAAACATCTGTCTCTTGTGAATCCCCCAGATTTAGGTACTAAATCACTGGAGTGTCTCAAAAAATTTCCGCACTACCTCCACAACAAACATTACAACTAATTAACTATTTATGTTAGTATGCCCAAATCTTCTTGTTCAACGACTCCTTGGTACTATAAACTATTATAAACCACCAATCCTGGTCTGTCAGACAGTCAGAAGAGCTCTGAGAACATTTTTACTAGTCTGTAAATAGAGTCTGTGTATACTGTGGGGATCAAAGCCAGAGTGACATGTTGACTGGAAGACAAATCAGTCAGTTTTCCTCTGGGAAGAGACCAACTTTGATTTGATCTCTAGTATACTGCAACTTTTTATATCTACATAAATTACATATAATATCACTACAATAGCACAGAAAATATTAACGTCTCTGACATACACAAACAGGCACAGACAGTCATTTTTCGCTGGGACAGTTTGGATCTCTGATTATGACAAAGTTTCATATTTCTCAATAAGTTTGTTTTTGGTTCATTTGTGATGCACTGTTCTCAGCCAGTTCTACAGTATCTCAGCTCATCCAGGCAGACTTTCATATCATTGGATGTTCGTTGTAACTGGTGAGTGCACATTGGGCTTCTAATTTTTAAAAGTATTTTTTCCTTCATTCTCAGGAAATCAAAGCCAAACCTCTTGTAATTACAGCTGATTACTACCTCTATTTTTACATGCTAATTGTGTCATTTTAACCTCGTAGCTGGAAGTGACTGCATTGTGAATGTTGTTGTTGTGCTTATCAGACCCTATGTCTCTTCACTGTCACATCACATATGACACATTCCTTGTCTGAATTCTGTTCTCAGCTTGCCTCAGTGTGCTGTTGTAGTAAACCAAACCTGAAATGATGAAGATACTTATATTTTATGACCAGATATTAAGACTGACTGTCATTGCCCAACTGGTTTCTGTTTTGGAGTGTTCCATTGCTTTCATCACTGTGGCTGATGTAGCCATCAACTGGATGTAATTTTCAGTCAAGCTCCAGCTACTCATGCTAACACAGATTGTTACATTCCCTGTTTAAAATGGTAAAGGTCACTGGCAGCTTGCTATATCAGCTGTCGCTAATTAATGCCATTTTGTGTGCAAATCTAGGTTGTTTTTAGGTATCTGCAGCCACCATCGGCATTCAGCTGAACCTTGTTTTAAAGGAAGCATCTGTAACACCAGTTTTTTTTCTTTATTTTCAACAACTTCAACAGAGTCACGTCTTCTCTCGAGTAGATTATGTCATCTAAGTAACAGAAAACACATGAAGAGTGTTACCTTTCAAGCACGTGAACTTTCAATAATATTTGGAATAAGCAGCTAACAAACCATCCATCCATCCATTATCTATACACCGCTTAATCCTCACTAGGGTCGCGGGGGGGCTGGAGTCTATCCCAGCTGACTCAGGTGAAGGCAGGGGACACCCTAGACAGGTCACCAGTCTGTCACAGGGCTACATATATAGACAAACAAGCACTCTCACATTCACACCTACGGGCAATTTAGAGTAATCAATTAACGTCAGCATATTTTTGGACTGTGGGAGGAAGCCGGAGTACCCGGAGAAAACCCACGCATGCACAGGGAGAACATGCAAACTCCATGCAGAAAGATCCCGGGAAAGCCGGGACGCGAACCAGGGATCTTCTCGCTGCAAGGCGAAAGTGCTAACCACTACGCCACTGTGCAGCTAACAAACCAAATAAATAAAATAAATTAATGAGTAAATAAATGAATGATTGGACTTGGCACTGGCAGATACCCAGTATTAGAGAAGAACTTGGATCGATCATAAAAAGAATGGAGTGGGCGCCCCGCGGTGGTTCAACGGGTTGAGTGGGCGACCCAGGGGCTGTAGTCTCCGATGCAGCGGCACCAACCCATGACCATCTGCTGCAGGTCCTTCCCCCACAATTCTCCCTGCCTTCCTGTCTTCCTCTCTACTATCCTGAAAAAAACAGAAAAGATTAAAACTGTGAGATGTTGTTTGGAAACTTCTTAAACACACAAAAACAGCTTGTAAGCATACATTTGAATTTAGATTTTTTTTGTCACGCGTGCCGCTGCCAAAGCAATGAACTTTAATGCTCAAGTTCACATGGAGTTTATCACACGCCAATTAAAGGAACATTTACTGTAATTGCTATTATTATTACTATTACTGTGCACTCCAAGGTTTACAGCTGTTAGCGTCTGCGTTTCTAAAAGTCTTGCGAAACAGTAAATCTCTGACTGAAATTGTTTGCTTTTGTGACATATTTGGACAAGCTTTTTGAAACAGTGCTTACATTTAAAGGCGATATACTCAAACAAAAACAAAAACAATATTTTGGTAATCACTTTTCTAAGTGAAAGAAAAATCTACATTTATCACACATCCAAATCTGTTAAATCAGAATCAGGGGTTCCAGAATAGGTGTCAGTGATTAGAACCTCTTTAGGATTTCGTGTTCTCTTCACTGCGGAAGTACGTGGTGTCGTCATGCCAGGATCTAAAGAGCTCTCTTGTCGATGTCCATTAATTTGGCAAGGTATTACAAAAATAGCTTGCCTTGCTCTACTTTTATATTGTAAAAATCCAGTCTGATCTTCTATTCAACTTTATTCGTTGACTCCATCTTTATGGTTTCTCATGCTGCTCATGTAAGATTAATCACAGGTCCCACAAAACCCAGGATTTCCCAATCCCACTGCGGTCCTCAGATGTTGATTTAAAATGACAGCACATTTGTTCAGGACTTGCTGCCTCAGCAAATTTTGAATTCATAATTTATTTGGAGGATTGCAACTTACTTCTTAACTCCAAGTGTTGATGTCAGAGTCTTGCATCTACAGTCAGAGAGAAACTGCACAAATGCACATTGCATGGGAGGCGCTCCATGAAAAAGTCATGATTGTCCAATAGGAACATTAGCACAAAACAGTAGTTTAACAGTGAACATACAGAAGATCAGGCTTTTCGTAATAGTGTTCTCTAGACAGGATCGACTTGGGTTTTTCTTTCTCAGAGCATCAATGGCTTTCTACTCTACCATCTCTGATTTGCATGAAACGTTTATCATAAATTATGGACATGAACATGGTATACGTGAAAGGGTTTTCAAAGATTTTTTTTCATTGTCTGTTGGCCCACTATGAGCACATTTTTTCACACATTGAAATTTGGACAACAGTATGTCATGAAGCATTATAAATATTAGTCTGACATTTTCACTGGTATTTCTCATCATTCCAATGATTCAGAATCTGCAATTTTTCAAATGTTTTGACTTGAAGTTTTGACTGGTGAAGAACTTCCTGTACAGTCTCATCTCACCTACTGAAGCTTGTAACTCCTGGTCATGGGTGTCTTGGTGGCCTCACTCACTAATCTCCTTCTTGCGCAGTCTCAGTTTTTGAGGACAACCTGTTCTTGGCAGATTTACGCTTGTGCCATTTTCCTTCCTTTTTTGATGGATTTAACTGTACTCCAAATTTTCTCAATTTATCCCTTACCAAATGCTTCTCAATAACTTTTTCACAGAGTTGCTTGGAGTGTTCTTTTGTCTTCAAGTCAAAGCCAGGGATACTGCTTCACTAGTGATTGGGCCTTCCAGATACAGGTGTACTTATCCAAACTTACTTGAGACACATTCACGACACTCAAATTATTTCTATTTCACAAATTGTGGGACTTGTGTTCAAAATTTGTAAATTCTTCACCTTACTATGTGAAGTGCTATGAGACATATGTTGTGATTTGGTGCTATATAAATAAAATTTAATGAAATAGCACCAACTGGCTCCACCTGTGTTAAACTAGACGAGTCACCTTAAAAGGAGTGAATACTTTTGCAATCATTTATTTTACTTTTCATTTTCTTAATGAATTGACATAAATCTGTTTTTATTTTGACCTGAAAGATTCTTTGTAAATTCTTGTCAAAAAAGTTACAAACTATCTAGTAGTAGTAAGAAACATCCAACAGAACCACACTCAGCAAAGGAACATGAGCAACACAAGCGCTGAGGAACAGCAACTCTGAGAAGGTTGTTGGGTCAGAAAAATGCAGCTGTAGAGCCAGACCAGCAGAGAAGTACTGGGAGAGAGGGACACGGAGCACAGAACCAAACTACAAGAGAAAGAAGACACAAAGTTAATAAGATGCAATGGTGGCACATAAATGCATGTACAATGAAACAGAGGAGAGTAGTGGAGAGGTGCTTACTGCATAATGGGAAGTCCCCCAACAGCCTAGACCCACAGGAACGTAACTAATGGATGGTTCAAGGTCACACAAAAAAAAGTAAGCTTCAAGGAAAAGGAGATCTTTAAGGCTAATCTTAAAGTAGTAGAGAGATTGTCTGCCTTCCAAACCCAAACTGGGAGCTGATTCCACAACAGATGAGTTGATAATCATCTTCTTCGTACAGTTGTTGAGTATATTACCGTTATCGAAATGCACTGTTTTCAAACAGGATCACATCTTTGCTTTTCTAAATATGTCAAAAAAGCAACAGTTTCACTTACTTATTACTATTTGACATGACAGTGTGGCTTTATTTTCAATTCTCAAAAAATGCTCCCTTAGCACACAGCATCAGCTTTGACATCTTACAACAAAAACCCTTCATCAGGTACCCACAGAAAAAAAACATATGCACAATCCAAGTATGTTTTACCATTGCTGATATATTTCCCATAATTGTGACTGCTAAGCTAAGGACTGGGAATGTACAAAACAGAATCCAGACATGGTAATGCACACCCCTCCTTCCTCTTTGGTTCTCTAGCTTTAGAGCAAACACACTTCCTCACTGCGGTATACAGAGGTCACATCTCTCAAGATCAATAATGTAGTTTTCCCTGGAAGGGTTCCTAACCTAGTTGATACAAAGGAATACAGTATGTTATAACAACTTCAACTTAAAGCTCTAGTGAAAGCTGTGACCAGGGTGTTAGATAGTTTGTATGTACCATATGTGAATTATTCAAATACAGAGGAATTATTATTTGTAAACCTGAATGAGATCTGTTTTTAAATTAAGAAGTGCATTTATGCAGAACCCACATTTTTGCCTTGTAGTGGAAGGACAGATAAGATTCATTCAACCAAAGAGTTGGGTCAACAGTCAAGCAAATTTTATAGAAGTCCTGCTCACAGTTACCAAGGTACTTGTCATTGCTTAAGCAGTTACAGTGGTGACAGATGACAGGTTAAGAAGTAACCAGGGAAACTGACAATGATTATCAAGACTAAATTGCATGGTAATTTGGTCTATAGACATATAGATATCTAGCTCTGGACCACGATCGACTGAAGGTCGAAAAGATTGTCTAACCAACATCACCATGCCAAGTTTTGCAAATACTAGTAACCACTGAGAGATGTTTTCACTCTGTCTGCTGTTTGCATGAAGATTCTTGTGTACCTGGACTGAGCATGCGTCTTGGGTTCTGTACCAGTAGTTGTAGTATTGAGTGTCTCTTTTTGTCTGTTGCTCTTTCTGCTGTCTCCCTGCTGCAGAAAAGGCCGGTGGGAGGAGTCACACCCTGCCCAAGCCACTCCCCCAGCATCAAGCTCCACCCCTTCAGCCTCTACCCCCTTTTCCTCCTCGTCTGACATTATCACCTCCTCTACCACTATCACTGTCACCAGTCCCTCTATTGCATCTACTGACACATCGTTTGCATCCAATGATGTTCCACCCCTCTTGACATCTTCCCCTCCCCCTACCTCCTCTTCTGTCACAACCACTACCGCCACATTTCCCACCAAAAATATCAAGAAAAAGTTTGGTGACTTCTTCGCCTTCAAGAGGGCTCGACCTGGCCGTGCCACCAAGGCAGGCGGGGGAGAGGGAGGAGGAGGAGAGGGGGTGAAGGTCAAAAGGACCTCCATTGCAGATCTCATTCGACCCCTCCGTGAGGCCAAAGAAAGGGAGAGGGAGAGGGAGAGGGACAAGGAGAAAGAGAAGGAGAGAGGGGGAAGGTCAGTGGAGGATGCTAACATTTCTAATGATGCCACCACCACAGAAGGAAGCATTGCCACCAGCGACCATCTTGCAGGCAATGTGAGGGAAAAGATGCCATCTACCAAGACATTAACCACGTTGACACCGCCTAGTGAAAATGCTCCGCCTCATCCCTCCATCACCACCAGCCCTGACCTCACCACTGCTATGCTCTCCAGCCTGGATGAAGACATAGTTCCTGTCCTACCAGGCTACACCCCTCGTCCTGAGATCAGTTCCCCTCTAACTGAACAGAAGATGCAGTTAGGAGGAACTCCGTATGGAGAAAGGAGACTGAAGGTGACCAAGAGGTCACTGAGAGAGGGGAAGAGCCAGAGTCTCATCCTGCTGACGGGATTAGAGCCTGAAGACAAGGATAGCACACCTAGTAAGGTCAGTCTAACAATACACTTTACACACAAGAGTTAGATCCTACAATAATTGATAGGATGACCTGTAACGGCAGTGAAACACCAACAAATAAACAGCTAGTACTGTAAGTTAAATTTTTCAATGCTGCTGAGCCTTTATTTCTATTCCCTATTTTCCACTATTACTATTCTAAGTGTATTTTACCATTTTCATACTCCTCCGTGTTCTCAGAATTGCTCCTATTTGATTTTGTTGTTAATGCAGACTAAACACTTAGTTCAAGTATACATTTGCACTGTACAAATAGCCAGTAGAACAACATAGTCCTGTCAGACTTAGATTATGCTGCCGTCACTTTTACTTTTAACACAAACAGTTTTGTCACAGACTACTGTTTGTGCATTCTGCATTAATATGCTATCAATAACATTTAAAACTTATTGCGCATAAATATAAATTTAGTATTTAACGTAAACAAGTCTACATGATGCACTGATTTGTTATTACAGTAGTTACACACCTATGATCAGAGCCAGTCCTGACCTTGCTGTGTCCTGCAACAAAATTCAGTTGAAAAAGCCACTTCCTCCTGACCTGTGAGCAATGTAAGCCATTTGCTATTGTCACACAGTCTAGCATGACACCCCAGGGCTCCTACTACAGTCCTTCCTCTATTGAACTGTTTGCTTCATCTGTCAGTCTATGTTTAAGTGAATAGAAATGCTATTGTTTATTTTATCAGTTGCTTCAGGATCATTAAAATGACTCAGTTTAAAATATATATATATATATTTTCAAATAAAAATTACAATTTATACTATGGCTTGGCTGAATACTTGAGATATGTTTGTAGCACGCTTTGTCTATTTGACTGTCTGTGTATGTCTGTCAGCAGGATTACACAACAAACCATCAGGCTGACTTTCATGAAACTTTGTATACAGGTACAGTCATGGCCGAAAATATTGGCACCCCTGGAATTTTTCCAGAAAATACACCATTTCTCCCAGACGCTGTTGCAATTGCAAATGTTTTTGGTATACACGTCTGTATTTCCTTCATGTGCATTGGAAAAACACAAAAAAGCAGAAGAAAAAATCCAAAATTGACCTAATTTTACACAAAACTCAAAAAATGGGCCAGACAAAATTGTTGGCACCCTTTTAAAACTGTGGGTAAATCATTTTATTTCAAGAATGTGATGCTTGTTTAAACTCACCTGTGGCAAGCAACAGGTGCTGGCAATATAGAAATCACACCTGAAGCCAGTTAGAATGTATAAAAGTTGACTCAAGCTTTGTGTTGTGTGTCTAAGTGTGTCACACCAAGCATGGAGAAGAGAAAGAAGAGCCAAGAAATGTCTGAGGACTTCAGAAGCACAATTGTGGAAAAAATATGAACAATCTCAAGGTTACAACACCATCTCCAGCGATCTTGAAGTTCCTTTTTCCACTGTGCGTAATATAGTCAAGAAGTTTATAACCCATGAAGCTGTGGCTCATCTCCCTGGATGGGGACGGAAGAGAAAGATTGACCAAAGAATGCAATGCAGGATAGTTGGAATGGTGGATAAACATCTTCAGTCAACTTCCACACAAGTTCAGGCTGTCCTGCACACTCAGGGTGCAAAAGAGTCGGCTCGGACCATACGTCATCTGAATGAGAAGAAGCGCTATGGCAGGAGACCCAGGAGAACACCACTGCTGACAAAGAGACATGAAAAAGCCAGATTGGAGTTTGCAAAAATGTACCTGAGTAAGCCTCAATCCTTCTGGAAAAACATTTTGTGGACAGATGAAACTAAGGTAGAGCTTTTTGTAAAAACATGTCATTCTACTCTTTACAGCAAACAGAATGAGGCCTACAAAGAAAAGAACACAGTACTACAGTCAAACATGATGGAGGTTCAAAGTTGTTTTGGGGTTGTTTTGCTGCCTCTGGCACTGGGTGCCTTGACATAGTGCAAGGAATCATGAAATTTGGAGATTATCAAAATATTTTGGGCCGTAGTGTAGGGCCTGGTGTCAGAAAGCTGGGTCTGTGTCAGAGATCATGGGTGTTCCAGCAGGACAATGACCCAAAACATACCTCAAATAGCACCAAGAAATGGTTGAAGACAAAGTGCTGGAGTGTTCTGAAGTGGCCAGTAATGAGTCCAGATGTAAATCCCATTGAACACCTATGGAGAGATCTCAAAATTGCTGTTGCAAGAAGACACCCTTCAAATCTGAGAGACCTGGAGCAGTTTGCAAAAGAAGAGTGGTCCAAAATTCCATTTGAGAGGTGTAAGAAGCTTGTTTTTTTTTCGTTGATGATTATAGAAAACGATTGGTTTCAGTTATTTCTTTCAAAGGGTATGCAACCAAATACTGAGTTGAGAGTGCCAACAATTTTTTCCAGCCCATTTTTTGAGTCATGTAAAATTATGTCAATTTTGGCTTTTTTCTTCTGCCTTTTTGTGTTTTTCCAATGCACATGAAGGAAATAAACACATGTATACGAAAAACATTTGTTATTGCAACAGTTTCTGGGAGAAATGGTGTATTTTCTGGAAAAATTCCAGGGGTGCCAATATTTTCGGCCATGACTGTAGAGCAATGGCCAACGGTAGCCTGTTAAATCTGGGGATTGAGATTGCTTTCTTCAGAAATTGTGAAAAATGGCATTTGCCTTGATGGAGAACTGTGGTCTGCAAAAGCAGTTCTAGTTATTTCCTGAGAGATTTGCATGCATATTGCCCAGTATGCCCAGTTCATCAACATTTTCATTTCCATATTTAATCAATAGTCAGTGTCAATCCATACCTTGTCGAAAATCTGACAGTATTCCAGATTTTTTTGTAAACTATGTCTGAGGGACAAAATGAGGAATGTCATATGATGGTTACAGGATACAACAGAAGCAACAAGCTTGCGCTATATCACTTTAGTATCAAATGATTCAAAAACTGTATGGTAATTATGTTATTTCTAAGTCAAAAAGTAGGGTATTAAAAACTCTCAGTTTAGTGATAGTATATTAAAAACACTGGCCCAACAGTACACGTTGTAACAAAAGTCAGTATGCCTTTCATTACCAAGACTGAGTTGTTTTCTATTTTCAGTATTTCAGATGTGCACCTTTATTTTTAATGACAACCTCATTCCGCCCTGCATAAAAGGTACCAGTGAAATTCCTGAAATTCTGAAGAGATGCTCTGCCATTCTTCAACACAGTGAAACATTGTCAGCTGCTATTTGCAAAATGGTTGTTGCTCTGCCTTTTTCTTTGAATGCTCCCAAAATGTGTTTTATTGGCATCATGTTAGGCAACATACTTGGCCAGGTCCAAGTTGTCACTTTTTTCTCCTGTTGAAACGTAGATTTTTGGCAGGATGCCTTGGATTGGAACCATGCTAGACTATTTCTGTTCTGTCAACTTTCTGCAGGGTCAATGCTTTCTTGTCAGTCAGGATTTTGGTATATCCACAGGCATTCATGAAGCCATTTATGACTGTCATCTCTGCAACCCTTTTGTTGTGGTAGTTCTAGCCAGGTTCACACCAAACATGGCTGACCCCATCGGAGCCAAACAAGTCTATCATGGCCTCTTCTAACCAAATAATGTGGTTCCAATATTCATCGGGCTTTCTTTAATGTTCTTTCACAAAATTTTGTCTTTTGTTTTGTACCAAAGAGCAAGCAACTCTTTCGTTCTTGAGCTCTGCTAAAAAGTGCAGCTTTTATTTTCAGCACACGTATATGAAGATATGTTCAAACCGGTGACCTTTTTCAAGCTGCAGTTTTTCAATGTTGCCGTTTATTAAACTGAATAAATTTTTGTAATTTACCCTCACTTTGGTCAGGAATAAAGTCACAGAACAGCCAGTGGCATTAAACAAGCAAGATCAAGACAGATCAATAGATGCACTACCTAGCTTGACTAGCAAGACAGACAGACTAACTAGAGATGCACTGAAAGCTAACGTATCACTATAACATTACTTTAATGTGCTGACATCTAATTTGTAGAGGAGAGAACACAAGTTTACCTAATTACTGTTCCTGTAGGTCACATTAAGTGTTTTTGTTATTGTTGTTGATTCTTTGTTTTTTGCTGTGAATAGATGGATTGTTCTGATTCATCCTCCAATTAGTCAGAAACACTGACACCTTGCTTGATGTTCGAGGGAGGCAGGCCCTTGTGTAATTAAGGAAAAATCTCACAGCTTGAGTGTTTGTGTAATATAGTTCAGTTCAATTCAATTTCATTTATATAGCGGCAATTTACAACATATGTCATCTAATGTCTTCACATAGTAAGGGGAAGATATCACAAATTATGAACAGAGAAACCCAACAAATCCAAAATTTCCTTCAAATACTCCTTGAGCAAGCACTTGGCGACAGTTGGAAGGAAGTCTCCCCTTTATCAGAAAGGACAAAAAAACCCAGAACCTGTCATGCCCTCCACCTCCACCTCTGCTTAGTGGAAGCCTTTCCTCTCCTTCCCTCTCCTTTCCTTTTTCCCTTCATGTGGCCATGAGTGAGATGTGTGTGTTGGAATGCGTGCAGGTGCAGCTCATTGGATAATCACCTGATCAAGGACACCTGTGTCAGGGAGTGGCTCCCCTGCAAACTATCCCCTCTGATCATAAAAGCTGAGCTCAGACCACCACTTGATGCAGAACATGTTGAACAACTCCATTCCACACCACTCCCTGCCTGCACCACCAGCCTCCTGCTGAAACTTCAGCTCCTGCCTTTCCTGTCCAGACCTGGTACACCTTTGTTACCTCCACAGATTTCCCTACCTGGCTCCCATACCTGTTGGAATGACCATTCCTGCCACACCACACACCTCCTCCGTTCCCATTCCCTCAACCACCCTCCCAGTCAGACTGTAGCCAAGCTTTAGTTCAACTCTCGGGTTTGTAGTATTTCTGATCGTGCATGCAGTGCTTTTGTCTTGTTAATATTAATATCCGTGTGCTAGTTGCCATGCTTCGCCAGAGTAGACTGTTGCGCCGTGTCAGTGTTCTGTATTGTATGTGTTAGTGTGCACAATCAGCTGTAGATGTGAGTATTCTGTTGCCGCACCGTTTGTGCGTTTCTTGATTCCTGTTCCATCCTAGTCTTTCCTAGCTTGGCTTTACCCAGTCCTGGTTAGTTCTGTGCCTATATATTATTGCTCTTGTAAAATTAAGTCTGTATTGTTGTCTGTAATCTTACAAACCTAGTCTCTTGTTCTGCCTCAGCTTCTGTGGCTGTTCCTTGTCTTGCCTGAGAAGTCGTGCCTTGTGTGTGCCCTCGTGACATCAGTTCCCCTTGATATTGATATTGTGAATACATTGATTATTGTTTGAATCTGCTGGGTCTTTGCTGTCTGCGCTTGAGTGCTTCCCATGACAGTATGGTCCCACCCAAATATGAACTCAGCAGACAGTGAGGCCAGCACTGACCTGTAGTAAATAATCACTCATTGCTAAATCAGGTAACTCAGCTGACAAATAAGGTGTCTAGTTTAACCTGGCCAATCATTCAGCTTACCTCTTGCCCTCTCAGAGCTTCTGCTCAGCCGGTTCCACTCCACAGTCAGCCACCTCTCAGTTCCACCCCGTTTCCGCCCCAATGCTTCGAGAACCGTTTGTGCCTGTAGCAGAGTTTTATGCAGGGGACCTAGGCTCCTGTCAGGCCTTTTTGAGCCAAATGTTCTTGGTTTTTGATATGCAACCTCTCTCTTACTCCTCCGATTGAACTCGTATAGCCTATGTAATTAGTTTATTGAAAGGTTCAGAAAGAGAGTGGGGAACTGCATTTTGAGAGAGTCAGTCTGAGGTGTGCAATTCCTATGCGGTCTTCACAGATGAGATGAAAAAGGTGTTCGACCACGCCACCAGAGGAAAAGATGACGGAAGCGATTCAGCACCCATCAATGCTCAATCATCCATTCCCGAACTTGAACCCATGCAACTCAGACAAGCCCAGCTGACCCCTCAAGACAAACACCACCACAGAACTACTAACGCCTACTTCTACTGTGGAAATCTGGGTCACTTCGTCACCACCTGCACAACTCAACGAGCAAAAGGACTGGACCTTTAACTGGGGAGATAATGGTGAGCCAAATCTCCATGACTTTCCCTCAACATTTGCAACTCGCTGCCTCCCTCTGTTGGAAAACCCAGTCTGTACCTGTGACCACCCTGATTGACTCCAGAGCTGAGGAGAACTTCATGGACAGCAACCTAGCCAAGCAGATAAAAAGTCCCTATTGAACCCCTGTCCTCCTCTCTGGAGGCCTGTGCTCTAAATGGTCTACATCTGGCACAAGTGACCTGTAAAATCGTCCCTGTTTCCGTAGCCATGGCTGGCAATCAACATGAGACCATCATTTTCTATCTCACTGACCACTCAAATTTCATGTTGGTTCTTGGATACCTGTTTCTCAACAAGCACAACCCTCACATCGACTGGTCCCAAGAAGAAGTAGTGTCATAAAGTTCTAGGTGTCATGCTCACTGTGTCCACTCAGCCCTGACCCCAGCCGCTCCCTTCAACCCCCATTCCACCAAAGACAATTAATCTGACAGTTACGTCAAGAATATCATGACCTGTCTTCAGTATTTATCAAGGACCATGCCCTCACATTACCCCACACAAACCCAATGACTGTGCTATTGACCTTCTCCCCAGAGGTTCCCTGCCCAGCAGTTGCTGATACAACCTGTCCAAACCCAAAAAGATTGCCATGGAGACTTACATGCGGGACTCCCTCAGCGCCGGAATCATTCGACCATCCTCCTCTCCTGTTGGTGCAGGTTTTTTTTTTTTTTTTTGTCAAACAAGACGGTTCCTTCAGACCCTGTTATAAACTTCAGAGGCCTCAACAACATCACTGTGAAAAACAAATACGCATTATCCCTAATCACTTCAGCCTTCACTCCCCTCAGTGGTGCCACAGTCTTCATGAAATTGGATATCCGCAACACTTACCACCTCATCCATATCCAGGAAGGTGGTGAATGGAAAACCACCTTCAACACCCTGCTAGGCCATTTTGAATATCTTGTCATGCCCTTTGGCCTCACCAATGATCCAGCACTGTTTCAGAACCTCATTAACACGACAGGGTTAACAGGTTCATCTTCATCTACCTTGATGATATCCTGATCTACTCCCGCAACCTCGAAAAGCATGTTCTACATGTATGACAAGTCCTGGAAAGACTCTTGAAGAATTGCCTGTTTGTGAAAGCTGAAAAATGCAAATTTCATGTTGCCATCATGTCATTATTCTTCTTCTACATCATCTCCAGAGGAGAGGTACGGATGGGTCTAGCTAAACTCTTGGCAGTGCAGAATTGGCCCCGACCGGAGAACATAAAACAGCTCCGGCAGTTCCTGAGCTTGGCGAGCTTTTACAGGAGAGTCATCCGGTACTTGTTATGAGTGAAGTTACTACCCCTCTGACCTCCATCTCCCAATCTTTCTGTTGGACCCCAGAGGCCACCGACATTGCTTTGCCTCAGCCCTTATTCTTGTCCAGCCTGACTCCAGCCACCAATTCATTGTGGAAGTGGACGCCTCTGACACGGGGATGGAGGCAGTCCTCTATCAACACTCTCTCATGAACAACAAACTGCATTCCTGCTCCCCTTTCAGTCTGGGGTTATCCCTTGCCGAGTGAAGTTATGATATCAGGAACTGAGAGCTGTTGGTGGTCAAACTCGCATTAGAGGAATGGAAACACTGGCTAGAGAGTGTGGATCAGCAATTCGTAGTATGGACAGACCACGAGAACCTTGAGTACATCCAGACAGTCATCAACTGTCACCATTCCCCAGCACCCACCTATATCCCCAGACAAAAGGTATGACTTTGAGCCTAGGACCTTCCATTGAGGGTGGAATCAAACTTGCTATACACTTCATAGATCATTTTGAGATTGACCAGATCATCAATCCCAGCACGATGCACCTCAAGCTGCTCTCTCCCATGTGCATACACCCTACATTCCATGTGTCCCATGGACATGTGTTGCCGTTCTATACTGCGTGTTTGTGTGCACAATCGGTTGTAGCTACGAGTATTCTGTTTCCGTGTTGTCGTGTGCGCATTTCTTTGACTCCTGATCCATCCCATTTTTTCCTAGGTTTGTGTTACGAAGTCCTGTTTACCTCCAGGCCTATATATTATTGCTCTTGTAAAATTAAGTTTGTATTTTTGTCTGTAATCTCCCGAACCTAGTCTCTTGCCCTGTCTTCCATAGTCATTTCTTACCTCTGTCATTCCCCCTCCTCTGGCTAGTTTTCCCCCTTGGAAGAAGTCCTGCCTTTTGTGTGTCCTGTGATGTCAGTTCCCCTTCCCTTTCTCTACACCGTGGGTCTCTGTGTATTTATATTCATACTGTAAATAAATTGAATATTGTTTGAATCTGCTGGTCTGCTGTGTCTTCACTGTCATTTCCCTGAATGTCTGCGAGGGTCAGCGTGGCATGAATTTTTTCATCTCACCAAGTCCAAATAGACCCATCCATGAATACAACACAGGATACATGTTTGATGGTGACTCTGTCACAAAGTCTGCATTGCACATGCAGTACAAAGAACGTATAGATCAGGCCAACTGCACACTTAGGCAGTGGAGTCTTCCAAGCAGACTCCTGTGGAGGAGAAAAGGCCTTAATTATACTGTTGTGCAAACACCCACAGGAATAACTGCAGACAGGCGCAGACACAGAGGACTAGTAGTTGTAGTTTTCTCGTTCATGCCAGTTCACTTGGAGGACTCCATTCCATATGTGCCAGAGTATAATCAAGACTTAAGGCCAGCAAGCTCCGCCTATAATAGATCAACACAGGTTGTCTTTGAGTTCTCTAGCTTCCTCCCATGCATGGTAGGTTAACTGGTGATTCTAAATTGACTGTAGGTGTGAGCGTAAGCATGCATAGTTGTTTGTCTCACTGTAGTTGCCTTGCAGTGACCTGGCGATCTGTTCATAGTTTGATTCTTTGTTTTGGTTTAACTTTGTCAGCACAAAAGTGAACAGGAACCACTTCATATGTTTCTTGACACTGGGATGTCTTCATGACTGTGAGACAACAGCCTTTACAAAGTGTTGTGTTTCTATTGTAATACCTGTTTGTGTAACTTCTCATTTCTTGCCCCTGAAAAATATTTCCCATATTATAATAAAAAACATATTAAGACTAATAATAAGAAACTATACTATTCTAAATGAAAACAAAAAAATAAAACAAAATAGAATAAAAACAAATGAAAATACAACTTTCTGCTGAACATCCACATTTACTGTTCTAAATTGCCATGTACTATCTTCCAGAAACATGCATCTGAGAGCACATCTGGTTTTGAACAGAGGCTTCAGGTGATGTTGCACAGAATGGGCGTGGCCAAAACTTCACCTGCTGAAACCAAGATGTGCCAGGTACAGCTGGTGTGGGTTTATGTGTGTTTGTATGTGTGTCAACACTTGACCGTGGTTTAGATGGTTTTGACAACAACACTGTTTGGGGGACATACCTTCAAAAATAGTTTTTCTTTATTACAACTTTTCACGTAATTTTTGTTCAAAATTCCTAGCAGTAATTAAATGTGTACTTCTGGTAAATATATATGGTACATATATGCTCAGACTTTTGCTTTGTAATAAGCAATTATTGTGGATATTTGAAGTGTGCTCACACTCAGTTGTACTGGCAAATAAAGTGGTTTAGATAATCTCAATAAGTTGCTTGTTTCCTACCTGTCTGATCAGCTGTCAGAGATTTTACCATGTGATGCAAGTAGCTTCATGAATAGGCTGCTAGGAGGAATAGAAAATGAACTTAAAAGCCAAATTGTAAAAAACAGAACTAGTCCTTTTATCTATTCTTTGTCTTGTGCTAAGTGTCTTCGTGTTGTTTTCTTTAAGCTCAGTGTACACAGTGTTAATGCAGAAGAATGTGGTCATAGTAATCCAGTGATATAATGTGGTAGTTTCATCTAAGTTTACATATTTGTGGCACCTTTGGAAAGACATAAGGTCAGTCATTGTAACATGGAACATTAATCACAGCAACAAAAGTATTCTGCTTGTGAGTACTTTGCCAGGTAGGAAGTAACTTTTTGTGTTTTTGGTCAAATGTTGTAGGTTAATATTGGCTAATGTCTGTGTTGTAGAATAAAGATGAAGAGCTGAGGAAGGCCAACTCTGAAGGTAAGAATTTGTGGTTGCTGCATGAATACTTTTAAGGCCTGCAAAATGATGTGGATATGTCATTGGTGTGGGCTGATAGAGGCTTTAAAATGAAATATCAGCATCGGCTCACAATGAACATTGACAGCCATTTTTATATATATATATATATATATATATATATATATATATATATATATATATATATATATATATGTATATATATATATATATATATATATATATATATATGTATATGTATATATATATATATATATATATATATATATATACATATATATATATATATATATATGTGTATATATATATATATACATATATATATATATATATATATATATATATATATATATATATATATATGTATATATATGTATATATATATATATATATATATTTATATATATATATATATATATATATATATATATATGTATATATATATATATATATATATATATATATATATATATATATATATATATATGTATATATATATATATATATATATATATATATATATATATATATATATATATATATATATATATATATATATATATATATAGATATAAATTACAGTTCAGTTTGACTAGACTGGCTACATGATGAGCCCTAATGCCCACATCTTATTCATTCCATGCTTGGAGCTTGCATTAAAATTGCTGAGCTGTTGTTCTACTGTATCCTGTCTCTGTCACTCAGGAGCTATTCTGGACAAACCTGAACCACCTGCTACATACATGAAGCCCAGAACGATGTCCACTTCATCAGGTATCAACATTATTTTCCACCATTTCTAAACATGAAAAAGAATAATATACCCATGTGCAAAGCCAAAGCAGCAATGAGTCGATCATAGCAGCAGGTATGGTGTGCTTATCCAAAGCCTGATATACTGCAACTTGGGCTATAAAACTCCATTGTTGTCCAAAAACTGTAACACACACAAGCCAAAAGACTGCACATTCAAATTAGCTCAAAGCTAACTCTGGTGCAATACATCAAATGGCAACATTTATGTGCCATTTATTGTGACAACACGATACCATAGGGTCTCTATTACAATGCCATGCTTTCTGTGTTTAGTTTACATTTAATTTACATCTGTCTGCCTACATCTGTTAAACCTGGAGTCACTGGCTAAATCTAACTGCATCATTCAGCATGTCTACTAGTGATTTACTGTCACTGTCACCCTCTGTTTCCAGCTGACCCCAGGCATCCTATGACAGCACTGGACCCCATTCGACCAGAACCTCTCCTTTTCCCAAAGCCCGCCATCCCTGAGCGCCCTATTGCCCCCCTGCCATCAAAGCCTGCCATCGCAGCCAAACCTCACCTCCCCACATCAGCTGTTCCTGTAGAAGGAGGTGCTCGTCCCTCCTCTTCTCCTCCTACCAGCAGCTCAACAGAGCAAGCCCTGCTCAGAGCACACACTCATGATAGCAGGCCAGGGGAGGCTACAGAACAGGTGATGCAGCATTCAGTCCAGGAAGTTCTTCATTGTTCCTATGAAGTCAATGCAAAAGTAAGGCTATACACCCAGTGGCAAAGCTGTGCTCTCAGTCCTTTTTTTAATGTTAACCACAAAAAATTTGTTTTAAAAGAATTTTATTTGTAGGTTTTAAGGAGTAATGAAACATGCTGTCGGTTTTCCTTAGCTTGGGCTTGGATAAATAATAGTTAATAATAATTAACATACTATATTAATATATTTATGGACATACTAAAAACACAATCAAGGTTAGTATGAGTTGTATCCATAGGGGCTAAATTCATAGCTCAGCATCTGCTGCTTCACATGTAGGTTGAGTGCTGACATTTTGTTGTTGTGTTTTTCTTTTTATTTCATTGTTAGCAACTATTGACTACAGAGACAGACATTTTTGGATGTTGCTTCCTCATCTTTTGTGTGTGTTAATTCAAAAGTGATGGTTAAAGCTGGAAAATGCGCCATTAAAATACTCAACTGCAGTGAGATTATATGCATCTCATCGGTACAACAGAGTAAAACACTCTGTTGCACCACACTTGGACAATATTTTTTATGATTAACAGTTAATGATTGAAGTCTAAGTTTTTATTTGAAATATTTTTTTGGAGCACATGAGTACAGATCCACATTTGAGGATTACAGATTTAGAACTAGTTTCACTTTACTTGAAAGTTTCATTCTGAAACCTTTAAGTCCAATCAAATACAGTCAGTTTTCAGTTTCCTAGATACACCTTGGTGTAGATATTTTGTCCAGCACATTTATATCAATGACCAAAGATTACAGATTAAAATCACTTGTTTCCATTCCTTCAGTCCACATTACACAGACTTACATTCCTTTCTGAGTGACATTTACTGTAGTTTTAATTTATGATCTTCATTCCTAGAATGGAAGTCTGGAGGGTCCTCGGGGTGCAGCTTCCACCATGTCCCCTAGGAAAGAGCTTCTTCCTTCAGTCCCATCTCAATGGAGGGGTCCAAGTGCACAGGCCCGTGCCGAGAAAGCACAATCAGTGACTGACGGTATGTCTGACTGGTCTTATCACAAGTATCTCATCCAAATTTCGATGGGTCTGATTCAAGTTCAGGGGACTTTATGAGAAACCAGGTGTTGTCCAGTCAGTGTGTTACATGAGAGACAATGTCTAACTGTCAGCTAAGAGAAGGCTGTTGACTCGTGGTAGTCTGTACCCTCCCCATGCCCTATACATTCAACACTGCCGGGTCTTCATCACCTTAACTTAATGGCTGTATCATGCCTTGTTTGTACAGCCTTGCCGACATGCACACGGACAGCTGGGGACACCATTAATATGTGGTTGTTACTGTCCTACTTTTCTAGTTTATGGGTATCCATTTTGGGGTCTATTGTATACATTCACAGTAGATAAGCATTTTCATATTCCCCACATGCATACTACTGCTGAGCATGGGCACAACTGTCCTTGTAGGCACCATATAGATTGTCTGCAAGAACACAGATTTTGGTCTCTGTAGTGGTCTATGTAGAATTGCACTGATGACAAAAGTGCTAGCAGACCCCCATGGCTGCATAATATAAATTTGTCATCTGCACAAAACATCAACAATTAGCTACTGCCTGTTTTACTACGTTAAACGGGCAGTTGTGCAGACGGTTGGCTGTAGTGCGCATGCATTGAATATGAAGATGTCGCACTGCACATATGTCACCACACGTGTGCAGTAGGGCAGCATATATACCGCTTTCTAAGCAGGCTGGAAAGCAGTATAACAACAGCTGCTACACATCTGTGGTGTCTGCAACTGTCAATCAAGAGCACAATAAAGGCCTGTCATGACAGTCACACGTAGGTCATGTAGGGACAGCATGTGAGTCTTCAGGGTCACATGAATCAAGGTTTGAAATGCAGTGAAATGACTTAAACCACAAAATAAACACATTGTAAAAATGGGTAGGTTTATAATTTAGTTATTAGGGTCGCATTGAGTTAAGTTTGGTTACATTAACACTTAACGTACAGTACCAATCAAAAGTTTGGACACATCTTCTCATTCAATGGTTTTTTAATTCATTTTAATTGTTTTCTACATTGTAGAAAAATACTGAAGACATCAAAGCTATGCAAGAACACATGTAGAATTATGTTGTAAGCAAAAAAGTGTTAAATAACCAGAATGTGTTTTGTATTTTGGATTATTTAAAGTTGCCCATTTTGCTTTGGTTACAGCTTTGCACATTCTTGACATTCTCTCAGTGAGCTTCATGGGGTAGTCTCCTGAAATGGTTTTGAATTAACAGGTGTGCCTTGTCAAGAGTCAATTTGTGGAAATACTTGTCTTCTTAAAGTGTTACGCAGAGGTCGGGTTAGTACACAGTGGATAGCCCTATTTGACTACTGTTGTAATCCATAGTACGGCAAGAACCACTCAACTCAGTAAAGAGAAACGACAGTATATCATTACTTTAAGACATGAAGGTCAGCCCATCTGGAAAATTTTCAACAACTTTGAATGTATCCTCAAGTGTAGCCGCAAAAACCATCGAACGCTACGACGAAACTGGCTCACATGAGGACCACCCCAGGAAAGGGCGACCAAGAGTCACCTCTGCTGCTGAGGGTAAGTTCATCCAAGTCACCAGCCTTAGAAACTGCAAGTTAGCAGCACCTCAGATTAGTGCCCAGATAAATTCTTCATAGAGTTCAAGTAGCAGACACATCTCTAAATCAGCTGTTCAAAGGAGAATGTGTGAATCAGGTCTTCATGGTTGAATTGCTGCAAAGAAATCACTACTGAGGATGAACAAGAAGAAGAAGAGAATTGTTTGGGCCAAGAAGCACAAGAAATGGACACTAGACCATTGGAAATCTGTGCTTTGCTGGTGACACTGTTGGGGATTTATTCAAAACTGAAGGCACACTAAACCAGCATGGCTACCACAGCATCCTGCTGTGACATGCCATCCCACCTGGTTTGCGATTAGTTGGACCATCATCTATTTTTCAACAGGACAATGACCCCAAACACACCTCCAGACTGTATAAGGGCTATTTGACCAAGAAGGAGAGTTATGGAGTGCTGTGTCACCTGATCTGGCCTCCACAGTCACCTGACCTAAACCCCATCCAGATGGTTTGGGATGAGATGGACTGCAGAGTGAAGGCAAAAGGGCCAACAAGTGCTCAGCATCTCTGGGAACTCCTTTAAGACAGTTGGAAAACCATTTCAGGTGACTACCTCATGAAGCTGATTGAGAAAATCCCAAGAGTGTGCAAAGCAGTAATCAAAGCAAAAGGGGGCTACTTTAAAGAATCAAAAATATAAAATATATTCTGATCTAACACTTTTTTGTTGAGAACATAGTTCCATATGTGATCTTTCATAGTTTTGATGTCTTCAGTATTAATGGACGGTGTAGAAAATTAAATTAAAATATGTAAAAACCATTGAATGAGAAGCTGTGTCCAAACTTTTGACTGGTACCACATGACAGTAATTGTATGATATATTATATGTATGTGTGTGTGTGTGTGTGTGTGTGTGTGTGTGTGCGTGTGTGTGTGTGTGTGTGTGTGTGTGTGTGTGTGCGTGTGTGTGTGTGTGCTTGCATTTGAATACTTTCAGAAAGTCTACCGAAGCCACGCCAGCACATTAAGTCCATTCCACAACGCAGAGCTGTGTCTGTCCACGAGGATGCTCTGTCCATTACACAAGGTGAGGCTTTGCCAGAGGGTTTGATGAAAGCATGAAAAACAAGTGAGTGCTGTCAAGAGTGAAAGCAAAGGCAACAGTTGCTGCATGAGAAGTCATGAATCTAAAAATTGTGGAAGAAGTATGAAATTTTAATTACAGTTTTTCTCAGCCGCTTTGGTACATTTCTCAGATCAGAACTGAAATTCTCAAAACTACTTGTTCAATCTTCACATCATTGTGTCACTTGTGCACATCAAAAAAGCAGTTTCTCATTTCTTTGAACAAGTTGCAAATTCTTTGGTACATCCATGCAAATGATTCTGTGCAATTCTCTGCTGTTTCCTGCATTATCAATTGCTTATATCACGTTGATCAAAATGTATTATAATGGGTCTCTGTTGAATAGTCTCACCCCCCACAACATTTAGGCATTAGTTCATTGCTTAAGTCTTTACAAGCAAAATGGTTGAACAAGTTGTCATAATATGTCAGGGATGTTTCTATACATTTCCATTAGACTTTTTTTTCTAAATCTGTCCTGAATTGGTAAATTGCTCCCAGATGAATCTTGACTTTCTCTAATGAAGGGAAATGTGTGAAGGTTAGGGTTTTCTGAAATCGCTGAAAGACACAAGAGAAGATATTAATGATATGGATCAGAATTTGTGGCCCAACAGACAGGAACGTCAGCAGGTGTAGAAAGACTGCAATGTAATTCCTACAGCACTGCATGTACAGTTTTCCCTAAGGAGATTATCTTATGTTCACATTTCTACTTTTGTTTTTTCTTTGTGCTATGCAGCGCTGTTTTCCTTTCTGTATCACAATGATGTAGTCTGTCAACAAATTATAACAGTAAAAGCATAAATGTGAATCTTGTCCAGTCTCTTGCAATCAATCTCCCACATACACTAAGGTGTAACTCACAATTTACAATAATTGTCATCAAAACTTTAGCCATAGTTTACATCAGAACATCCCTCCAGAGAACACTGTTATAATGACAACATGACTAAACAATCTGACTGTCTGATCCACACAATGACACAAGGACTTGTCATTCTGATGCCACTGACATGTTCACTGACACAGATATTTACTTTTGAGAGATGAACTAAGGATTTTCAGTAAGAGACTGGCTTTTGCAGGTAATCCATGGTGTTTTGCTATTTGTACAAATTGTTTTGAGACTTGCTGTTTTACAAATGTCGAGGATGATTCGAGAAATGTACCTAAGCGACTGAGAAAAACTGTAAATTAAATTAGACTTTTTTAAAGGGAAATGCACACGTGTATTAAACTATATATTTAACCTGGCTAGTAATGGCTTCTCAAATAGAAAAAAATTCAATACTTTCTTTCCCAACCTGTAAAAGTTGTGAAAGATTAAATTTGTTTGCTACAGCATCTCAACAGAACTTGTTGCTCTTTGATTATCAGCTAATAGAAATTCAGCATCATATTAAAGTTAATACATGTTTATTAATCTAATTTTGTTGATTATTGTACCTTTAGCTTGTATCTTTAATGAATGGTTGGCATTTAGAGTTTGTTTTCACACATTGTGATAGTTGGAGATTACCTCCTCAATAAGACTCAAGCCTCTCTTCATTCGAACTTTGTCAGAGCTGAAAGCAGTGTTACAGAGGTCACCCATCCGTTTCCGGGGCAACAAATGGGACCTGCCCTCCTGCACTGAAGATCCATCTAGTGGGGAGGAAGCACAGAGTGCACACAGTGAGAGACATCTTTATTACCAATAACTTACTTTTTTCTTGTTTTTTGATTCTTTGTTTTTCATACTTTCCAGTTATTTATGTGTCTGTATGTCCTTCATCCACACAGCCAGTGACAAAGGAAAACAGACAGATGATGAAAAGAAGCACACTGTCCAGAAGGAGGAGCTCGAGGCAGAGAGAGGAAGAACTTGCTGTGGAGGTACATCTGAAACCAAGCGCCATCTTCCAGGAAAAGAAGAAGGTCCAGCCTCAGGTTGTCCCTCCTCTACAGCTCAAGCTCAACAAGAAGGTCAGCAAGAAGCAGCAGCACTGCAACCCTGCAGTCAAGCTGCAGCATTAGATAAAGCTCTGTGTGACCATGAGAGTCCTTCAGCACGAACCCATACCCTGGAAAAGTCCCCTACAATCCCCACATCCCAGAAAAAGAGCCCAAGCATAGTCACAGCATTGCCCCAAGCTCTAGAAAAATGCCCGATTCCCCTACGCCCCCAAGAAAAGTCCCCCAGCACAATCCCAGTTGTGTCTGTATCCTCAGATATCTCCCAAGTGAGTCCTCTGTCCCACCAGAGAAGTTCTGGCACACTGCAACCTAATATGGATATGAGAACCAGCACACAGGAGAGAGGAGAAGGCGTCTCTAAAGATTACACGATGAGGAAAGAGCCACCAGACCAAAGAACTGAGCCCCCGCTGTCTGAATAACACACAGAGACCAACTTACAGAAGGAGAAAAGACGCACCTGGCAGAGACAGGAGGCAGAGATCTGTGACACCACTGAACTGGGATAGTATGAGGTCAAAGAGTAGCATGAATGTTCTACTTTCATGTGGATAACTGCTCTCATGTCAGGGTGTTCTCTTCGTCTGAGAACTAAATACACAGCACACATAATTGGTATGTTTTTTTTATTTATCTTTATTGTATGTTAGCTTGTGTATAGTTTTGAGTAATACTTTTTTTTTTTATTATTTCTGGGTTGATAAGGAGGGACCATTCTGATTCAGACTGTGTGAGGCTTGCAATATTTGTTTGAATTTGACAGCTGTTTTGTGCTTATTTTCCCTGAAAAGCAAATAACCCTAATGTCAAAAATTGTCATTAACTTCATCCTGTTATTTTGCTCTAAACTCACTATTGTTCTCCTTGTTGTGTCTTTGCATTGAGCAGTATGCAACTATGTCACCTACAAAAATCGTTCTGCTTTAAATCAGAACACATATTTAAGACTCATTGTCAGTAGGAGCTAGTAATGGGACACAGCTAACATGAGTTGAAACGTGAAGCATGTGATTCTAAAGCGATGCCTTTTTTCAAATTCTGTGCATATCACCTCATGCTGTCTATTTTGTGTGTGCACTGGAAAACATTTGGTGTTTGTCAAGGAAACGAACAAAGCGGCTCGACCCTATCTACATAACACTATTGCAGCATATCTTGAGCATGCACATTTCAGGGGGACTATGGTGTGGTGCATTCCTCTGTCTTCTTTTGCACTGTGCCACCTTAAATATAAAATAAATTCAATTCAGTTCAATTTTATTTATATGGCGCCAATTACAGATCAGATTTTCTCAAGACGCTTTACAGAACCCATATGCCTGAACATGAAGACAACAGAATCAGTAGCTGCAGTGAATGAGTGCTGTGACTGCAGAGTATTTGAAACAAGCGAATCAAGAAGCAGAGCTCAGTTAAGGTGGCACACTGCAAAAGAAGTGAAAGGAACTAGCCACGACACGGTCAAAGACTGTACCAGTACCCCAGTCTACACATTTTCCTTCATGTTTGCCAAAGAAACCATGACTGAGTCCCAACCCTCTATTCTGTTAAAGCTGGTCATCACAGTTTCAGCTTATCCAAAAACAATTAATAATATTACAATATTATTAGACATCAATTCGTTAGGCAAAAGAAAAGATTTACATAACTTCAGCAAATTAGCAAATTCTGAGATTATAATTTGCATTAACGCCTAGCAAGTGTCTCTAATAGAAACATTAGGAGCAGTGGGATAGTACATCTGGCACGTTAAAGTATGAAGATTAGCTAACAAGCTAAATATTAGCAATGTTTCTCCAGAATCACAGACTCCACCTTCAGTGAGTGAACTGACATGAGGGGATGGCTTATGAACAGCACAATGACAAGTGTACTTTAACAACACACGTCAAGCACACATTTTTATCACCTACTCAAACACGTCATTTTGATTTGAAATGGGATTTCAAGGCCTGTGATTGAATTTAAGGCTCGAATTTCTTTTACAGTAGAGCTTGTATCTTTTTATCTTCTTGATTTTTTTTCCCCCTTCTGGATGATCACAATGTTTACAGAGAAAGCTTCCTCAAATAGCTTCAAGTCAATCAAACTTATCTGTTTGGGAACATGTCAAGCAATTAATTATTTTACAACGTACAACATAAGTAAGTACACCTCAGTGAACAACCTCTAAATGTCAAATGATTCAAAATTGTATCACCTTACAACATTGCATTTGTTCTACGAAGAAGAGGGAGATATTTTTTTAAATTATATGATTTGAAAACAGCTCAGATTTACCATAATAAAAATACAGGACCCTCAGTAGAAACTCCATACATTTCAGCACAGTACACATTTGATTACTGAGATTAATTTTTTACATTTTTTTTTAAAAATACTTTGTATGAACAAGAGCTTCACAGTGGCGTGGTGGTTAGCACTTTCACCTTGCAGCTAGAAGATCCCCAGTTTGCATCCCGGCTTTCCCGGGATCCTTCTACATGGAGTTTGCATGTTCTCCCTGTGCATGCGTGGGTGATGCTAAATTTTCCATAGGTGTGAATGTGAGTGTGATTGTTTGTCTCTTTGTATAGCCCTGTGATAGACTGGTGACCTGTCCAGGTTGTCCCCTGCCTTCACCCTAAGTCAGCTGGGATAGACTCCAGCCCCGCCGTGACCCTAATGAGGATTAAATGGTGTACAGATAATGGATGGATTAATGGACTTTGTATGAACACCTTTATTTTTTGTAACATAACAGATATAATAGACTCAATCCAACTCAGTTTGGAGGATTTAAGAAATCTCTGGAGAGATGTTCAAATTTGTGTTTTTTCTTTTGGTTTTCTTGCAACTGCTCTTTGTCTGTCTCACTATCTTTTTCTTTAAAACACCACAGAGGGGTTTTATTGGACTCAGGTCAGGCAACAAACTTGGCCAGATAATAGGTTTCACTTTTTTCTTCTGTTAAAACTCTTGTGTGATATTGGCAGAATCCTTAAAAATAAAATAAATGAAATATTCCTCCTTTGCCGAGCTTCTGGAGACTTGAGGTCATCTTGTCAGCCAGTATTTATGGTCCATCCACAAGCTTTCATGTTGCATCTGTAACTGTGAAGTCCTCCACTTCTTTTGCCCTCATGTATGTAACCTCTTCTAATCAAACTCCCACCTCCGTGCTTCACTGTCAAGACTGTGCATTCACTGAAGCAGAACAAATTTAGCAGAGCAAATTCATGTTCTTGGCCTCATCTGACCAAACAAATTGCTTTCAGTTTTCACCAAGTTTCCTCCCATGTTCTTCACCAAAGTGTAATCTTTCAGTTTTTTTGCTGAAGAGCAGGCAAGGAGTTTGAGAACATGGAATGTTCTTTACGCTGTCTAGGCTGTCATAGAAACTGATTTCCATTAATCACCACTGAGTCTAAAGCACTTGTCCATTTGGTTTTCATAGCTTGGTTGTGCAAATAGTAACCACTGTGACTTTGATTAGGGTTACTATGACTCATTATACACCTGATTACTACTGCAACTGTGTTTTGACTGATTTTTAGTTGGTCACCAATCTTCCTGTTTTCTTTTCCATCATTGTAAAGTCTTAGATTTTTCAGCTCTTCCACAAATTGAATATGCAGACAAGATGCACTCAGACACAGTCCAAGGTTAAGAAAGTTCTGGTGTTCACAGGGGATTTTATAATCACGTTCATGCAGTAATGCTAAATGGAAATCATAGGTTTACGAAATTTTTCAATGATCACAGGTTTTCTAACTTGTGTGTCAGTAATCACAGATGGATTCCTGGTTGTTTTCCTTTCAATATAGTCTTTTATATGGGGAGATACTCTACTTGGAAACTCTGAAATCTTGAAATGACTGAGAGGTTACACAATCTGAAGGATTTGATATCTAAGTGACTCAGTTTTGTTGAATAATGTAACTACTTACTAATACTAATGAAGTGCAGCAGCTTAATTGCGTGAACTGCATTAACAAATGGCTAGTTATTAATTTTCCTTTTTTCTTTTCAATAAATGTCAGTGTAATTTATAAATATCAGGAAAAGAAAGACGGTGCTCATTGGAATAAAATTATTTTTAATTTTATCGGCAGTGTATGGGGATTCCTCATCAGGCCACTAATTCAGTCATCAGTTTATTATTTTTACACATAAAAAATTGAGCACAATTCCCTTGCTTCATATTCTTTCTACAGAGAAGTAGAACAGCATCTTGGAAACAATTATATTTCCAGAAATTTCTAAAAATGTTACAATGAAAATTATTCCAAATGCATTTCTTGTTCAATATTCATAGAGAGTCCCATCATGCCATCTATGTGGGAAAGTTTTCATTTTATGTATATGTTTTTACCTTGTTGGCACATTGCAGAATCTTCAGACTGATACATGCTCTTCATGTTTTTGCATATTTCTGTGGGACTATGTGACAGTGAAGTCAATTCAGGACAGTCGTTCCATTAGACAACTATGTATGTAATTATATCATAGAAGGACCTGATCAGATAGTGTGTGAGATGAACAGAAGAACTTGAATATCCAGTTTATCAAATTCTCAGGTTGGTTGTGGAGAAGGTGTGTACTTTGCAAGAGCAGGCCTCAGTTCAGCTCTCTGTGTGGTCGGTGACCTGGGCCTATGTCTCATCCTGGAGGCGAGTTTATTTTCTACTGTCACGTTTATCTTTGCCTTGCACGCACAGAATATGTACAAAACTACATAAAGCATACAAAAACAAAATGATGAATAGAGTGTAAATCCATACCTATACTTGTTAAGAACTATTAAAAGTTAATTGAGTTGTGTCATAATTTTGCATTCTCTTTATTTCGGAGCAGTAAGCAAAAGTTTTGGTTCCCTTACAACAACTGACTTTTCGTTTCTGCACAATAATTATAATTATTACTCAGTTAATTCCATTATATCCATTTTTTCCTTTTTTTCCCGGCAGTTTTTAGCTCCATCTCACAATCTTCAACTGAATTCCATATAAAGGCGCAGTTGTCATTATGGGAATGAAGTATCCTAATGAATGCATTAGGATACTTCATTCACGAGGGAAAAAAAATATAAATATATCCCCTTTGCGCCCTACAAATTGTGTCCTTTCCTATAGTGTAAGCTGATCCGTTCCAACCCCACGGTGTTTGGAATAGTAGCATCCCCATCCTCTTCCTAGTCTTTGCTTTTCTCTAACGCACTATCCATCAAATCATTAGCTATACCCACTTTCTCCTGCAGAGGGTGACATGCAGCTGGAGCTTACACCAGCTGACCTCATCAGTAAATCACAGGACCACGCTGGAAAAGACCATCCACACTCACACCAACACCTACAGCCAATTTAGAATCACCAGTTTTCCTTCCATGCTTGTCTTGGACTGTGAGAGGAAATCAGAGCATCTGGTGAAAACCCATGCAGGCACATGGAGAACATGCAAACTCCATACAGAAAGGTCCCAGCTGACCAAGAAGTTCAACCCCAGAACCTGCTACCTGTAACACACACTATCAAAGTGAAATTTCATCTTATACTCCATGCATATCATGGCCAGATTGACGTGATGTTCATTCATCCACAAGATTTAATCTCTTTTGAGGTTCAGTTGAGATTTCTTTTAAGCAAGTGTGATCTACATGAAAAATATATCATAATCTAGTAAACCCAAATAACATTTGCAAAGAATAACTACCTCTCTCTGAATGTTGGGGTAGGTTGTGAGCACACCAAAGACAATGTGTGGTCTCGTTCTGCCTTCACCATGTGTAGTAGCAATTTCAGCAAACCCCTTTAGTCTGCTGCTGGAATACTACTGATGGCTGAGTTGGATTTAGTCTTGACACCTGCAGATGAAAAAATGAGGAGAAATGACCATTTATTGCATTTATCGTTGAATAACATAAGTTGAAATTTAAAAAAAAAAAAATTTAAAAGACTCTTTAGCAAGGACTGGTTCCTTGATGCAGCCACATGGTCAAAAACTATTTGCCTTCCTCAACCACACCCAGATGCTGTGGCAGCTGGTTCTTAAGCCTTCCCCTTGGGCTCCACTTTCAACTTCCTCAGCCAGGTGGAGTTAGACTCTCTGCTCTCCTCTAGGTGGGGGTAAACACACCTATGGCCATACATTCTCCCAAAGGCACACAGGCACATTCTATTTCTCTCTCTCCCATTCACATCCACATACTAATAAAAAGAATGAATGAAAATCAACACAAATCTCAATTTGGCTCCTACACCATGTGTTCAGGCATGACTGCACGTGTTCGGCAAGAACAAAAGAAACTGAAGCGGGAGCTTTGAGTGTCCTCTCCACATGTGTGTTTGTGTAGAGGCCAAATCTGATTGTGTGTGAGATTTTCAGAGGATTATTGCCACGTTAGACAAGAGAATGTTAGTATGTATGCAGGACCCAGTGACTGTGTGCAGCCTAAGTAACATCAGCTTTGTCATGTGGAGCCCAATATCCAATGACTTAATCTTACAGCAGATCACAACTTTGATGGTGGAAACAATCTTTACTGTGGAGGTTGGAAACCGGTTGCTCCTTGGTTCTCTGCAAAGTGAGTGGCTCGACACTGTTCTGTTGTTCCTGTTGCTGTTAATGGACAGACTTTGTGTTGTAGCTGCCGGGCTAAATGAACTCAGTTAGCAGTGTGTACCTGCTAACAATCTCCAGGCAACTTTGTCTGGCAACATCTTGGACGATTATAAGAATGGGACCTGCCAACCTATCGCATTGTGTGGCTGCTCTATTGCATTTCATCAAAACCTCTGCTGCTTTACAAAAACATTGTCAAATATCAAAAGTAATGTGCTAGTATTGAAACTTGCTCATCTGCAGTCTGAGTTCACAGATCAGGAAGTCAGATTATGTCATCTTGTCCAAAGGTCAACAACCAAAACAGCATGTGACCTCTTTTATCACTTACACTCAGTCATTCGTCTAGTGTTATGAAAACATGCACCCACTGCTTGCAATCAAACTTTAAACATGATCCGATCAAATTGCCATGGAGACTGTGTCTTGTTGAAGTTCTTTGCCCCCTAAATGGTGCCATATGGGTTGACATGTTCTTAAGCAGCACTTGATTCTTGTGTTCAGAGTTTTCTAGGATGTCTCCTGAATATTTGGCAGGTTTTCAACAAATCTCAGTTCACAAATTCTCAAATCTTTCCCTCCAAGCTGTAAGACATTAGTCTTTCTTCTGGGTATTTTGTTACCCAAGCAGCATTGACATTCCCTCCCCACATCTCAGACTGAGACCGAAAAGAAATAAATCCAGCGCTGGGTAACGGTCAGCATAATCTGGCCCTCATCTTCTCTCTGCAGACCTGCAGCAATTTCAGAGATCTAACTGACATCACAGTGAAGAACACATGCCCCTTTCCACTGATGTGCACCATCCTCACCAAACAGTTGAATAAGCTTTTTACAGGATCTCATTTACAGCAACATCCCACACCAAAACACCGATGGGTTTCATCATGGTGGTGGAGCATTTTCTCACTTGAAACAACACAACAACTGCATCAATATTGAAACATGAGACCAATCTGTCATTTCAACATGTTTATTGTATTTTACTGTCAATGATGGAACAGTCAGCAATAAAGCAACAATATAGAGGAAAATACACTTTATATGTTCTTTAGAATAGACGCTTAGCATAACAATGCTTCATCCTGAGTCTAAAATAGTACCTTATCCATCTGTAGTTTTACATTTCACTTCCAGCAGCTCTTTGTATTTCAAGCACGACATTATCCTCTGCTCTAATGAAAAGTATGCAAAATAACACATCCTCGCTTTACAATGAAGAGCCCCAATATTCTGTCAAAATGTTCCTACAAAGTTCAAGTTCAACCAAGAGACAGGGACTAGTTTCCACTGTGAAGAAAGAATTTTTACACTGCATGCCAGTCTGTGGATCATCCTGAGTAACAGTAACTAGGATGTAGAGTAGAGTGGGATGTACACATTCTACTGATGAGTTTTTCAAAATTCCAAAAATTACATTCGCCTTTGTACTTCGGGGTGGTAACAGAAGTCTTGCAGAGAACGCCTCACAACCTCAATAGATCAAATCTGGATTGACATGTTGATACTGATGCTGTAATCTGAGTTTCTGTTTGGTAAACTGCAAACTGTCATTTTACATTTGGCTGATCATCACACTTTTTAAACATCCATCTATTACCTAAACACTGCTTCAACCTATGCAGGGTGGTGGGGGGCCTGGAGTCTATCCCAGCTGACTTAGGGTGAAGCTGTGAACCCTGGACAGGTCACCAGTCTATCACAGGGCTACATATAGAGACAAACAATCACATTCACACCCACGGACAATTTAGAATCACCAATTAACCTCAGCAGGTCTTTGGACTGTGGAAGGAAGCTGGAGCATCTGGTGAAAACCCATGCATGCACAGGGTGAACATGCAAACTCCACACAGAAAAATCCCACTGAGCCATGATGCTGGCCTCTCTTTAAACATGTTGGTAAAAAAGACCCATTAAAATCAATGACCCTGAACCAGACAAACACACACCACCTTCGTGAGGAGTACGAGGTTCAGATTCTCAGTTTAGTTTGGAGCAAAGAAAGGTCAACACAACGGCTGCAGCACTGTGTGTGGAAATAACTAAGAAATAGTGATGACTAATCAAAGACCATTTGCACATCTACAGGTAGCTTCACACACAAGCACATGGATTGTATCTCAATAAATAATTTGTTTGTTAGAAACAAAGTTTTTAACAAAAAGTGTGTCTATTTATCTAGACCAGACAACCATTTAAAGGGCCATACAGGTGCTATGTTCATATTTTATGACTGACATTTATTGTGTGTAAGTAGGAACCTTTTGGGGATTGTTGCAAATTTAGGGAGTCAGTTGTTGACCTTCCAAAAACCTTGAATGGAAACGCTCATATGCTCTGTGTGCTTCACTTCTTTCCTGGATGTGAAGATTCTTAGTCCATTTTGAAAACTTTCTGGTGTTATTTAAGTCATACACAATGTCAGTAAGGAAGTAGGTTTTCATAGTGGGCTAAAATGAACTGTAACAAATGTCTGGGAGGAAAAGAAATTAATCAACACAACTGGAAAATGGTCAGTATTTTACCCAATGCTGTTTTTAATTTTACTAAACAAAGCCCAACTTTCTGTTCCTCTTTTTCTATCAAAATAAACAAAGTAGAACAGGATACATATGTAACATGTAAATGTCTAAATTAATAAGCCAGATTATCTCGGGGTCACAGGGGTTCAATCTGTTTCTTCCATCAAACTCCTGTGTTTACTGGGCATCATCCTCACTTTCTGAATTAGCTGGTTCTTCGGACTGGACCAAAGGATTGTGGGCCACTTTATGCAGATCCTCTGGAGTCATCTCTCTCATCTTCCCATCCATACCAAGCTGCATGGGCTGGATCACATTACACCTATAGGGAGTAGTAGCAAAAATGTTATGTGTGCCCTCATGAAGACAGACTGAAGTGAATCAGCAACATTAGACATTGAAAATTTGAGTTTTTTTTCCCTGTTAAAAGGGTGTTTTTCTTGCCACTGTCGCCTTTTGGCTTGCTCTGGGGGTCAGGCATATGGGTTCTGTAAAGCGTCTCGAGACAATTTCACTGTAATTGGCGCTATATAAATAAAATTGAATTGAATTGAATTGAAAATTATGTAATATTGACAATATGACAGCATTTCCACTAAATTCTTTGCTTCCCACCTTTGTCTACTTATTTATGTCTATTATTTTTAGTTATAATAACTGACAAATATATATATATATATATATATATATATATATATATATATATATATATATATATATATATATATATATATATATATATATATATATATATATATATATATATATATATATATATATATATATATATATATATATATATATATATATATATATATAGTGACAGACAACAAAGTGTCCTTTCCAAGTCATGTGTGTTGTCATGTTGATGTGTGTATCCTGCTTTTATTGACCTTGACAGTCTGTCAAACATGCTGACCAGCTTCATAGCTTCCAGTTCTTTTTGCTCTTCTGTCATTCCCTCCATGGGATTGGGCTGCTCCTCTTCTACAACTCCTGTTATTGGGTTTATACTGAATATGGGAGTAGAGAGAGAGAGAGAGAGAGAGAAATATGAAAACATTTTACGAAATATTTGCATAATGAATCATTTTGATTTACATCAACAATGATCAAAGGCAAAGATCAAACCAGTATTTTGTTTCACAATAAATGTCCATTGAAGCTTTACATCATCAAAACTGTTTAGTAGTTCTTACAATGCTTTCAGTTATATCAGTCATGTATAATAATTTTGGACTTAAAGAACTGAACATACTCCATTTGGGAATACACATCTGATGACAAAAAGTGCCAGATCAGATACTAAATGGTTTTAGTGTGAGATGTTTTTGCCTGCAACCTAAATCAGTGGAATTATTTTGAATAACTAAGTGCTGTCTTGTATGTTAGCCATGTTTTCAGCCAAGCTCACGCTTTATCTGAAGAGGAGGAGGACTATGTTTATCCCTAAGTAGTTTGCAAACTAGGCACACGTCTGTTTTGCTGTCACTGAGATTGGCAGCAAAGGCACAGGCCTTTGCATTTTGACTTAAAAACTGGCACTTTGAACTGGGAGCTAGCTCAGGAAAACCAAACCCAGGGATAGAATTGCTTCAAGTCTGCATCTGACACAAAAATGCAAACCACCATTTTTCAAAGGCTGTCAAGCACAAGACATCCACTGAAGAAGCCGTCTTATACTGCTATGACCAAAATGGATGCAGCTTTGTTGTGCTTGCTTTTAATTGCATCACGAAAGGTGGGGCTGCAGCTGAGTATGTTTTTTGGTTCAGTATCATCAGTTTTTACTGACTCATAGTTATGAGGATGTTGCTTACCCTGCAATTACCTGCTTTGATTAGGAAGAAGTAAAAATGTTACTTTTTTTGCTGGAGTTTTTCAGGTCTTCCTCTGGCTTGTTGTTAAGGACAATGACACTTACTGTATGTCAAAATTCTCACAAATCTCCTTTATACGTAAAGCTTAAGATTGTTCCTTCAGGCCTTGAAGTTTTGCTATTGTTACTGACTGTAGGTGGAAATTTAAAAAAAAAAATTAAAAACTTGGGCTTAGGGGATTAAGACGCTACTCTGACTGAAGGTTAAGATGACACAGTGTTGCTGTGGTACTGACTGGGCCTTGGCCTCTCTGTATTCTTCTGTCTCAGAGTCTTCATCCTCAGAGTAGATCCCAGACTCTCTGCCCCCTCTAAGCAGTCCTCTGGCAGCCAGCAGACCTGCAGCATTTCCGTATCCGGTGTACTTAATGAACCTTGAAACTTCATAGAAAAGAAAGACATTACTGTTAAAATGGAAGTGTATTTACCACAAAAAAGATGGCAATACATTAATGCAATGATAACAAAATCAAACCAAATCAATAAGTCTTAGGTTGGACCAGTGACCTAATCAAATTCAATTACTAATAACTGATATTTTTATCTATAAGCTGCTCAGGAACAATTTATACAAAAAGAAAAAATAATGAAATCTTACTTCTTGACTTCTTTGGGGTACCCAAAGCTCAGTTTGGATTTATTCTTTTCAGGGAAGTTATAATAATTTAAACAAAATGTGCACATCAGTGACTTTAATGCCACCAGAATGGGGCTTAAGACATATTGCACACTGAGCAGCTTTAGATAACGTTTACAATGAAATAATGAGAACACAATGGCAGTAAACCATCAGGATAAAGTCAGTCATACAAAAGTCAACATCTTCAAAAGAAGACAAAACAATATACTTTTTCACCATTTTCTTTGCAGAGAACAAAGAGGAATTCAGCAGCGTAGTCCTTGACGTCAGTGTCAATGTGTGTCATAAGGCGAACTATTTTGTTCCTCAGAGCGTTGCCCACCTCTGGCCTGTTCTTCACATCACGCAGCGGAGGCAGGACCTACACAAACAATATACATGGATAACCGAGACATCAAAATAGCAACACTGCTCACGTTATCATCTCCTCAACAACAATTCTCTTTGACTTTGTTCGGTACTGACTTTTGACCTGAGGAACTTCCTGGTCTCTCTGTGGATGCGGGCACTCTCAGTCAGCAAATTCAGTGATGGGAGAAGGGTCTCCTTCAGCTTATGTCCCTGGGAGGCGAGGCAGACATGAAAATTTTAATCTTGCTAATGAATATAACCAGTCAGATAGAAGATTTCTGTAGGGGGATGTTCCGGATCATCAAACTAATATATATATATTTATCGAATATTAGACAGTGATAACCCACAAAACACAGAATGCAGTTTTTAATTGATGATTCATTAAAGATTTACTGAAAACCTGTATCAGCCCTGTGGAAAAGTAATTGTTCCCCTCAACCTAATAACCGGGTGAGCCCCTCTTGGCAGCAACAACTGCAGTCAGATGTTTGATACAGTTTGTGATCAGTCTTTTACACCACCATGGAGGAATTCTGGCCCACTCCTCTCTGCAGAATAGTTTTAATCTGGCCACATTAGATGATTTTTGATAATGAACAGCCCTTTTAAAGTCTTGCCACAGCATCTCAATTGGATTCAAATCCAGACTTTGACTCGGCCACTCCAAAACCTCAATGTTGTTCTTTTTGAGCGAATCCTGTAGACGGACCTTAACTCAGACCAGTGAGGTCTGCAGATCTTTTGATGTTCATCTAGGTTCTTTTGTGACTCCTGGGCTAGATGTTGATTTGCTCTTGGAGAAATGTTGGTAGGCCAGCCACTCCTAGGAAGGTTCGCCACTCTTCCATGTTTTCTTCATTTGTAGATAATGTCTCTCACTGCAGTTCTCTGGAGTCCCAGAGCCTTGGCAATGTCTTGGTAACTGTTTCCAGACTGATGAATGTCAGTGACTTTGTTTCACATCTGTTCTTGAATCACTTTAGAACGTAGCATCATGTGCTGTTTCTGAGACTCTTTAGCTACTTCTCAATGGCAGACAGGTTCTATTTAGTGATGTTCAGATTCAACAAGCCTGACAGTAATCGTATGTGAGTGTGGCTGGTGAAACTGGACCCAATTGACAAATGAATCTGGTCATTTGGTAGATTGGTAGCTAAGGAGGCAATTATTTTTTCACATTGGGCAAGATGGGCTGGAAAGCATTTTTCCTTAAAAAAAAAAAAAACAATCATGGATTTTGTGCGTCTGCTAAATGAAACTGTAGAATTGTAGTTGGGTTGAGTTTCCAATGACTCCTATAAGTCTTACATTTCTATGATGGAATCATTGATACCCATGTCTCTCTGCAGTTTTGTTGTTTCATAGATTTATTATATGTCTTCAGAAGATATGACAAAATCTGCCAGATCATAAATATACAGGAAACTTGAATTACCAGTGTTGGTGATGTACAAAGTTGTGTTCATCAAATGTATGTTTTACATAGCTGAGAAACAATTGGTCAGGATGGTGAATAGATAGCCGAGAATCACCAAAAAACAGGTCTGCAACAAATTAGAAGCTGCTGGAAGACAGGAAGTGTGCACAGTGTGTGACCACAGACGTTTCCTCCAGACGACTTTTTTTTTTGCCTATGTGATGTGTGCAAACTTCTGTCGAGCCTTAATTTGTCATTTCTAGAGGAAGGACTTCCTTTCTCTATGGCAGCCTCTCAGACCATGATGATATAAAACACACTTTACTGTGGACACTGACAGCTGTGTTCTAGCAGCTTCTAATTCACTGCAGACCTGCTCTCAACAGCAGGTGATAGCTTGTGTTTTTCTTTCCGATCAGGGAAGAGACTAAACTGTACCATGCACATTATACTTACAAACAAGCGTTTTTGCAAATGATTTTGGGATCTGTACCTGCTTTGAGTTGGCTCCTAGTGGCTTTCCTGACTTCTTCAAGTCAATTATTTGTTTTTTTTTTAGAGTTTTTGCTGAGCTGAGTTGCTATTCATGTATTTTTGTCCAAGCAATTTTGTCATTTTTCCAGAGGACCTATGATATATCTATGAAAGAACATAAAATCTTTATTTTCTTTTGAGACAAAGATGCATATATTTTAAAGATCATACAAAGTTAAGAGTTATAGGAGTCATTGAAAACTCAAGACTGCCATGACATACATGGGCTTCACTAGTGTATGTTAACTTTTGTTCACAACTGTATATATACGTAGATACATCGAATTGTAGAGGGTGTGTAGTGTTGTCTAGCAAACCCAAGCACAGAGGCAGTTTTTCTTCATCAGTTCATGTAACCAGCTCTGAGGCTGCTGCCTCAACAGAAGACTACAAAGAAAACTGAGCTTTCCACAACAGACTGCTTGAAGACATGCAGTACTTTGCTGCACACACTGAAGAACCTCAGCTTCCTCAAGAAATAGATTCTGCTCTGTCCCTTCCTGTTGACTGCCTCAGTATTTTTTCTAGTTCAGTCTTTTGTCAATCTCAATGCCTAGATACACGCAGTCTTCCACCTGTCTTTGTTAAAATCTGCAATGTTTCCATTCATCTATATCACATTTAATAAGAGGTGGTTGTTCTATACCATGCCAAGAATTGATTCAAAGTGTTAATGTTTCTGATTGAACTAATGACAGAAACTAAATGAAATAAGATCTAACATGCAACAAACCATTTTTATCCTTTAAGTATATTGTAAATTTAATCAGGTTCCTTCTTTCTACAACAAAGCAACAATATTAATTTGGTTTACTAAATATTTGGTTGCATTTGTAAAAATGTATTCAAAAATATATTTATATACCTAGCAACTTGTAGCAACTAGATGTCCTCCCATTATCAGTTAACATTTAGCTTCAGTGGGTCACAAAGATTATGCTTGGCGTAGACAACTTAAAGTTACAGCACATTTTAAATGTTTAATGTAATTTACATAATGCTTTGGGTCTTTACACTTATTTTAATAGTATTGAAAGTAATTATCCCATATACACGTAGTCTCTCGCCTTACCCGGTCAAGTTTTCTCTCCATGAATTCTAGCAGCATGTTGACAGCATCCATGTTGACTCCCATATACTCGATGGAGCCTTGTTGCACCTTAGGCATCAACAGTACATCCAAACAAGGCAGAGGGAGGTTACCTAGCAAATTCACAGTATGGCTGAGAAAAGAGAAGAAAGGAGTGAAGGGGAATAGTATCACAGGCAAGCAATGAATGAATCTAGTTATCAATGGATGGAGAATTGGAGTTGTACTACCTGTGGAACTCCTCTGTCCGCTCCTCTCCATCTGCATGACTCAGTAGACAGTGTCTCAGTATGGCTCCCAAATGTCTGTACTCTGCTGCCTCTTCCTTCACACATAGCGATGACACGAGTTACTCACATGTTCTGAAGAGAACCCTTAACACTGTGGGTCTTTAAGGTATATTGTGCAATTCCTTGTATAGAATGCACAGGGAAAACTGGCCAACTAATATTCTGTTGTTTTCTGACACTGAAAACAAGATAATGTATCTTGAAATGTAGAAAATATCTTACATCTTGTTAAAACAACATAATTGTTTTTTGACATGTTCAGCATAAACACAATATTATTTTAATGAAACTGACCCACTCCTGTTGACGGCCATTTAATTTTCCTCTGTCAGTGAGAGAGTAAACGGCTTTGGACCAGACTGCACTGTATCAAAGAACAGTGGCACAAGGAGATTGTTACTGCCTTTACTGACTTTTATTCCAATGCCATCACAAAGTTGGCAGTTTTGATTTGACGTGAAATGACCCAAAAACTGTTGGATTGATTTTGGTGATCCCGTGACTATTGCACACCAATAGTAGTAGTACTATAACATTTCTGACAAAACGGTTAAAATAATACATTAAAACTCCCCTAACATTCAGTTAAGTCCATTACCTCATCAACCTTGCGTCTGGTTGTGTCAAATGTGATATTGAAGAGTATTTTCAGTATTTCCATAGCTCGTTCTGCCTGCTCCCGGCTCAGTGGGGGCAGTTCTTCAGGTGGGATGCTTTCAAACCCTGCCCTTGCTGTCTCCAGTGTGTCTGGCCAACATAGACCCAGTGTGGCATCCAGTTGGTTGCCTAGAACATTCATAGAACCGGAACTTATCAACTTGTGCTCTTTGATCATTTACAAAATCTGTGTTTTCTTGTAAATGCCTGCCCTACTATGGTAATAAATTTATCATGGATTGTTGGATTTCTATGCATCTTAAGGGTTACAGGCTTTGGCAACTTGGAAGGTGAGTTGCTTAAGCTGCTTTTTGTACTACAGCAACATAATGACACATAGATTGGATAACCCATAACCTGAACTTTATTAGAACTTGCTGGTCAAAGGTGACCTGTTTCATTTTGCTTTTCCAGGGTACTGTACAAACTGGGAAGGATTAAATGTACTTTCACCATATACATACATCAAACGATGCTTTGCTTTAAATGTATACTACCATTCAAAAGTTTGGGGTCACCCAGGCAATTTCATGTTTTCCATGAAAACTCACTGGGTTTTCTAATCATCAATTAGCCTTTCAACATGATTACTTAACACAATGTACCATTAGAACACAGGAGTTTTGGTTGCTGTAAATGGGCCTTTTCCATTTAAAATCAGCCGTTTCCAGCTCAAATAGTCACTTCCACATTAACAATGTCTAGACTGTATTTCTGATTCATTTAATGTTATATTCATTGAAAAAAAACTGCTTTTTAAAAAAAAAAAAAAAAGGACATTTCTATGTGACCCCAAATTTTTGAATGGTAGTGTATATTATTACAAAGCTGACTATTTACATAAGTCCAAAATTCACTTTCCATAAAAAAAAAAATAAGTTTTTGTCAGTGCACAAAAAAAGCCCCAGAAATGGTGGTTACTGCTATATTGTTGTGTTGTAGATGAGATGCGTTGACACATCCAGCAAACACAAGTGACAGCTCTGAAACCTAACATGCTCTCCCATAACGTGGATCTGGAATTTGATTTAATACCATCTCCTGAAGAAGAGTGGAATTTAGCTCCCAGAACTTGTCTCCAGTGTGGATGAAAGACAGTGAAAAAAGAGTTGAAGCCTATTAGAAGTTGTGTTTTAGGGTCAATAAGTTCCCTGAGTGGAAAAACCACATTAGCATGGATTACCATGGAGACTAAAAATCTAGAGAACAAACAGTGGTTACCGAGGTCAGTACCTACAATGTCTGCACAGGAAATAAGTTACCGAGGAGACTGATGCCGTGAAGCTCCTGAGCCAGCTGTGTCCTGACATCCACTCTCAGGGCAGTCAGCAGGAAGGTGAGGCGCAAATCAAAGAAACGGACCTTGACAGACAAAGCAGGCACATGAAGAATTATTCACTCCTTATCTGATTTTTCCTCCTCAGCTGGAAGGCCAGGTATCAAACCTCAGTGCTTTTTTAGTACCACCTGGAATGCAGATGTTGTAAAAGCAGGCACTAAATGCTTGGTCAGTCCAGTTATTCTTGGACAGGGTGATTCTAACTTTACCGTAAATCATACATATGTTCAACTCACTGTTTTAGGCATAGTCTTTTTCAGCGGCTTTGAGATGAATATCTTTGAGATGTTTGGTTGAATTAGTTATATTCCAAAAAAGGTTGTTTTAAAAAAACCAAAAAAACAAAGACATGATTTTGCACTTTAGTGTGGGAGATGAAGACAATAATTCTTTGCATTTGTACCAAAACTCAGTTAGCATATTGGCAACAATATTTCCTCCTGCTTCAGAGTGCAGCTAAGTCTCCGACAACTCTTGGTCTTATTTGTTCTACTACATATTTTTTTCAACATCTAAAGCCTGATTAATGTTTTATGGTTATGTTCATATAAAACAGACACTTGGTTTAAGCTTGGAAAAGTTCAGACCTAAAGCATCAGATAAGGCATGTTGTCTTAGTCAAGTCTAGTGTCAAAGTCACACAATTTGAAAGTGCATTTGCTAAAGCAAACCAGTAGCATGTAAACGTACAGATTTGTCAGACACAGGGTTCCAGAGTGATGGAAGACTAGAGCCTTATTTAAACTGCCATATCTCCCACAAATGTACTGAACAAAAATAAAAATGCAGCAATATTTTTTTAAAACTCCATCCATTTTTTCAGCATAGTTGAAGAAGTATTTATTGTCTCTATGACAGAACTGATGTCATGAATCACCCCAGTACATACTTTATGTGACAATCAGCGTACGTTTGTATGTCTGTTTATCTGTGCACAACACTACTCAAAAACTGAATAACTGACCTGGATGAAATTTTCAGAGAAGCTCAGAAATTACACAAGGAAGAACTGATTAGATTTTGGCAGTGATGCAACTTTGTTAAAGAGTTCTGTATCATTGCGAGATAGCGGCACAGCGTTATTGTAACTATGACTACAAGTAAAAGCTATGTCAGCTGCCAGCTGACAATCACATGATTGCGATCCTACTACAAATCCACCACTACAGACTTATCGGGACTCATCCGTCAGAAATCATACAACGACTGAGCAGCTTTGGTGGAGTACTGTGCTCTCTGAGTGCTATTCTTGTTTGAAATGTTAATGAACAAAACCAAATATAAAATGACAGGAAGTGGGCAGTTAGTTTAGCATAAAGATAGAAAGAGGGGGTAAGCAAGCTAGTGACAAAACATATGAAGACTTCAGAGTAAGGAACTCTAGAAGTTAGAAGTCAACCAAAACAAAAAAACATGGAGAATATTTTTGAAGTTCTTTTCTGGAATGTTGTTCTACTCTTTCTGAAGAGTTTGGCAAAGTTGGTGAATATTTTGTCGTACAAGATTACATTGTCGGACCCATCCATCCAGAGCACCGCAACGGCAATCAAGAGGCAGATGTCTAAACAATATGTTTGCCATGGGTATTGTCAGCTGCTACAAAGAAAGGCAATGCATTTTCTGGCACCAAAAGTAGTTGTCCTGTTCAAATATCAAGTGATTAACAGGATAACCACAGGTGTGAGGATTTCATCTTTCTGGATGGATGAGCACAAGCCAGATGTGACAACCCTAGGCTTGTGGTCCATAGTCATGTGGCAGATTGTCTGTCATACAGTACAGCCTGAAAAAAATTCTTTGATTAAAATTGTGGAATCAAGCGTCATTCGCCTTAACTGATATGCCAGCATTGACTATGTCAACAAGCCATTGTCGCGTGTCTCTTGTCATCTATGGCATCAAGAAATCTGCATAAAACTGCATTTTAAGGGGGTCTTTTATAGTCACTGGTCAAAGGAGTATCTGTTTTCTGGTAATGCTACCTGACCATTGTCCTTTAAAGACATAACTGACTAAGATATGGATTGACGCAGTGGTCAAGCAGTTTAACAGCTCAAAATGTGCATAAATTTAACCCCGTTCCATTCCATCCCTTTTACATTACAACAGAAATCTGATTTTTAACTTCACATTGAAGTGAAAAACAGAAGACTATTTGCGATATTCATACCTCATGGTTCCAAGTGGGATCGTGACATTGCTTCAGCCTCTCAGCCACACCTTTAATCAGCTGCAGATCTGCTGCCACCACCTGCCATCCATCCATCCATCCATCCATCCATCCATCCATCCATCCATCCATCCATCCATCCATCCAGATTTTATAAATAGCATCAAACAAAAATATTGTTATGATCTGAGGAATTCATGACACAGCAGACTGACCTGTCCTGTCTCATTGTGTAGGAGGATGTTACAGATGGACTTGAGGGCCTCAACAATCACTTCCTGATCTGAGTTTTCTGAATGAGGGGAGGATTCCTTAACTATGTTACTGGACACTTCTGCTGCCTCTTCCCCATCTCCTCCTTCACCCTCCACTAGGAAGAAAGAGAGTAACAGATTCAAGTAACTAAATGCACATTCAACTAATTTACACTGGGGTTAGGATGCAGTTCACAGACACCATGGTGTGTAAAATTGTGCTTTCTTTTGCTATGACAAGTCAAAACATCTTCTGTGAATAAGACATGCTTAATGTCTCATACTGAATTGATGAAACTGGGCCTAGAAAATAGAAATCGAAGGCTAATGGAATTAAAGTAAGATAAATTCACAACTTTTAACTTTTAAAACTGTTCAAACTCATAAGAAATCTTAAACAACACTTGACTCGGATAAAAATGTTAAATTCATGCTCTCCAAATATCTCTGCAAACAGGTCTAAATTTAGATTTCCCAGATTGCTTTAGACAGATGATGCAAAAACAAAAGGAATTCTTACATTAATGTGAAGATTTAGGGAAGTTACATGGGAGAAACAACAAAACAGGAGCATCTGGGTCAGAACTTTTGAATGTGTTGAAGTTCTGAAGGAACCTTGGTATGTTGACAGGAATTACCTTGTCCCTCCACCAGGTGGCTGTGGGCAGGAGTGGCAGTAATATCCACTACAATACCAGCATAGCGGGCAAGAGTTAACATGGCTGAGCGGGTGATGAATGGATCCAGGCGATGTTTGTCTCTGGACAGAATTCTAACAGTTTCTAGACAGGCCAGCAGACAGGAAGGTTGCAAATCCCTGTTGAGGAAACCAAGCACCAACTCCCCCAGATGCTGCATCACACAACAAACATATGATGTTAGACACATATTTATAACAGCAGAAAATGACCGTAAAGTTTTCATTTTAAAGAGCAATTGAATATCTAATTGGGAGATGTAATCACTTCTGAACATTTAATTTCTACATTAATGTACTCCTTCCATTTTAAATTCTCAACTATTTCAAGCAGTAAATTATTTCCATATCTAAGTTTGATGCAGATCAAAAAAAATTCAAGTCAAATCAAAAAGTCTGGTTGGAGAAATTTGTATGGTCAAAGTCTGACACAAAAATTCCATATATCAAATTCAGACCATCAGCCCAAAGGGTCCAAGCTTCTGCCAAGTTTTATCAAAGCCAGCAAAACAGAATTTTCTATTTGTCAAAATGGTGTGAATAGAGATTCTGTCTCTATTCTGTCTGACTCTGGATTAGTTTCCTTTACTATTATAAGACACCCAGTTTAATTTGTGGCCTGCTTTCTATTGTCCATACATCAGATAAGAGTACTATACATGTGATCTATACGTGTGATGACTATTGATAAGGAATGGTGAGGCTTCATCAAAACATTGGAATATTCCTGTTTTTTGTTTTTTTTTTAATGTCTGGTAGTTAGTCAGTCAGTTAAGGAAAAACTATGACATTTTCATTGTCACTGAAGGAGTAAAGAATGTCACTATAATGTTTGCTAAGTTGATTTTCAATTTGCAATTTTCTACAGTCTGTGTGCAGACGTATGCTTCATCTGAGCACATGCTTATAGGATAAGCAAGCTGGTAAAAACACATCAACACAAAGTGGACCACACCAAGTGTAAAATAGTGAGGAAAAGTGAAAGTCAAAACAAGACTTAACTAGCCTGCCATTATGGTCAAAAATGACACTCAAACTTGTGTCACCTGGATGAAAGTCTACTGAGTTATACATCCTCTATCCTCTTCAGCCTTCAAATGTGAACTTTTGTTCCTCTTTGTGAGTGTTAAATTGTTATCATTAAATAGGGTGATATTGCAGCAGCATTAAATGGCATGATAACAGGCTATTGAGCCTAGAAAGTGGAGGCAGTTGCTACCTGCAGGTCTGTAAAGGAATGATGTGTGCTCATGACACTCATCAAATTGGTCATGCAAACTGGATGACTTTACAGATCTGCACATTCTAGAAGAAGCAATGGTGGAGAGATCTACAAGGGCACTTCAAAAAGTTCTTGGCCTCACCAGAAAACATCACAAGAGAAAGATTACTCTTGCATTGTTTTTAAACATAGACTCCTTTAACTTCAATGCATTTGGGTGACCAGAGTTCAAGCTTCAAGATGCCTTTGCGGAAAAAGATCACATCTTGAGCCTCCAGATACACCTCAGCAGCATACATGAGGGATTTCAGTTTGAGAAACTGATAGAAGTCAGATGGCACCAGGTCAAGTGAGCAAGGTGCATGAAGCAAAAGAGAAGACATCAGCACAGCACTGTATATAAGGCTTTAGAGTTACGCCCCTTGTTTTCAGGTGAGGTCAAGAACAAAGGCTGTAGGGTCATGCCTGAAAAGGAATTTGCTCTGAAGGGTTTTGTACCCCCTGCAGTATTTTCAGCTCAACTCCATTAGAATCTAGAAGGTCACAAACTAACACATGGGTATAATTTGATTATTTGTTCACCATCTGAAGGAGCATGCAACAAGACAATGTGGCATGGCTATAACTTTAAGCAGAGAAACACCACAAGGCTAGCTTCTAAAAAGACACAATTTGTACAAAAAACAAGTATCATTTATAAGTTATGAATTATTACCAAAAAAACCCACTACATTGAGGCTCAATAGAGTGCAGGTAATATTGAAAATACCAAAGCCAATTACAAAAACCAAATGATGTAATTTCTAGGAATGGCACGCTACTGTAGAGAGGGGTTTTGTTATAAAGCTTCCCCAGAGGCTCCATTATGAGCAAACACACATGGACATGGAATGAAACCTGCTGACCATGTGATGTTGATTCCTGAGGTTATGAAAGCCTTTGAATCACTAAAACAACTGCTGATTCAAGGCCTCCCTGATCAAAGTAAGCCATTTGTGCAGACTGTACATGATACACAAGGAGTTACGATCACATTTTGGTCAACTAAGCCCAATTGCATACTTTTTATCAAAACTTTACAGCACTGAAATAGGCACATTTCTGTTCCTGTGCCCTGTGGTAGCATCTAAGGATATAGTGGGCTCTCATGAGATGAACATGTATGACAAATCCACCATTCCAAATCCACCTCCTAACCAGTCAACTTGTACGATCTGCGCAGAGCCATCCTAATATGTGAATACGAATAAATAATAAATGTTAGAGCTGTAAAAATTTATGCCAGTCAGAGGTGATCACAAAATGTACTCTGACTCTTGTGAGAGTGAACAACACTGAAATTCTCCTCACCAGTGCAAAATGAGTGTGTGGAATTAGCATTAAAAAAATGTTACCAAAAAGCTGTCTTGTATGTGCGCTCTGTGATTATGAGGAGGAGACAACATGTTGCTTATTGCTTATTCATACCTTTTGTAAGCTTCCTTCCTAAAGCACCAGGCAAGCACACACAGGGGAGAAGGCCAGTGTGAATTTCCATGCATGTTCTTTCACTGATGACATCTGTGTTAATGTAAACGTACTGCAGAGTAAACTCTCAAGCTAGGCATGTTTTGTAGGCATGTTTTATGTACAGGTAAAACAAAGTTTAGTTTATAGCCTTAAACATAGTAAAAATGTGCATGTCTAAGCTTTTAAGAATTCCCATAACTCCCTGAAAAATTCAGGGAGTTATGGGAAGTTGTTCAGAAACAAAAATTCCTGAACAACCATATCTTTTTAAACTACTTAAGAAACTATATGGAAGCTAAGGATATTCAACTTTTTTCACTGATCTAAAAAAAGAGCAATTGTACAGGACTCAGTGTTGGGAACGTTAAGATTACCTCTCTGTCAAGCCCATCTTCGTTGCTGAATGTAAAGCACTGGTTCATCTGGAGGAAAGAAAAGCAGAAGGCACAAAAAAAAGATAAGCCAAAGTTGCGAAAAAAGCAGAAAAACAAGGGAGATAAGAGGAGTAAGACAGTAAGAAAGAGAATGACTTTGAAAGACAGAAATATTTACAGAGTGCAGCAAAACTGAGCATGTCCTTTTGCAGTATCACTAAAATGACCAACAGTATTTTAACTGTAACAAAACTTTTAAGTTCACATATACAGTATTTGATCTTTTGTATGCTGTATAGACTGTACAATATATGTATTAAACCAATAGCTAAGACTACATTAAAAACACGGACTGCAAAGAACAACCTCTCTGCAACAAAAAGAATGATACACACACAATTTCCAGTTAAGGTTACTTTTATGAACAAGGTTTTAAAAGAACCTGTGAAAACCCCAGCTTTCTCATTTGTGGTCCTGGCTTTGTCTACATTGCCACGCATGATAAGGAACAAATAAAAAAGCAGATTTCACAAAGATAGGAGAGGTTACATGAGCACCACTATGTTAGTAGTAGTAGTAATGAAAGGTTCCACAGCTGTCACAGCATGCACGACTCGTTATTTATGCAACCTTGCATTGAAAAAAAGGTGTATAAGAGCTTCCTGACTTGGCATGAAAATCATGTGGAATCTGGTGTTTTCGTGATGCTCATACAGTGAAAAGGACCTTGCGTGAAAAAGTCAGTCTCTACAGTGTAAAAAAAGGAAAATATTGTTCACTAAATGGCAGAAAACTTTTCCAAAGAACATGAAAAGAAGACCAATGAATACTGCACGCTCATTCATAAGTCAGGTAGGATTTAGATGGAGTCCAAACATGCATGGTGTGGACCTGGCCATGACTGCCACAGTTACTGAATATTATCAAGAGTAGAACTCTCTAAAGGTATGTCCCCTGACTTGAATCTAATCGAACAAAGAGAAGCTAAGGGGTCATTCATGCCAGGCAGAATGCCTTCAAACATAATAGATGGATATACCAAATAGTACATTTCTAAAGATTTTAACTCCTCTTTTGTGCTACAAAACAAGTGATTCAAGTTTTGATTTTGTCTCATGTTGCCTATTGTTTGCAGTTCAGTCCAGTAGTTACTAGGTAATATTAGAAAAAGAAAACAAGTCTAGAATGAGGCAGCACATGCAACACTTTTTGTGGGATGAGCAAGAATCTTTTAGTACTGTCTAGGATCAATCAGTCATAATCTACCTTAAAACAGAGAAAGAGCAAGTTTTCATCCATTTTCTGTCACAGACTGGAGACAGGGTCCACTGTGATCAGTGGAGCAGAGACACCAAAACACTACACCAGTGTGGAACCGTAAACAAAGACACGTTCCAGGTCTGCCATGATGGTGTGAAGTTTGTGTTATCAGGCCACAAGAAAGCAGACCTTTTCAGGATTCTACAAAACACACCTCCAGACAACCAGGACGCGTGTTGGGTTCAACTTAGGCAAGAGACAGGTTTAAACCTCCAGTCCCCCAGAAACACTGACCGACTTGTAAACTTGCTGGAAGTGGGGTTGAAAATCTGATAACAGCATCAAAAGCATTTCACTTCCCCGACAATACGACAAAGAACACTGAACTCACTTTAGGACAAAGAAAGACAATTATTTTATCGTCCTGGATTTAACTATGCTTTATAAATACTCATCTAAAGGAACTGATGAACACTGATTTCAGTAACCTCATCATGATCACCATTATACCATGTGCTCTCCTTAAGTCTTTCAATTACTTGTGTATAAGGATAAGGATAAGGATAAACTTTATTGATCCCACAGTGGGGAAAGTTCACGGTTACAGCAGCTCCAAAGAAAAAGTATAAAGGCAGTGTGGGAATAGATAAGAAAAAGAAACACTGCAAAAATTGCAGAAAAAACATTATATACAGATGATTTCTTTTTTTCCTTATAAATATCATGTAGAGGATTATATACAAGAGGATGAGGTATCAGTTATTGCACAGATGAGGTATCAGTTATTGCACATAAGTATGTGTCAGACTATAAGTTTTACAATGTTTAATGCCATATACGCGTTAAGTTTTGTTTACCAGGAGTACCAATACATAAAGGATGTGTCACAATATTGGATTGTCATTGGTTTTTGAGTTGTTGTTGGCTATACAAATAACTTCAGCACCAAGGCTAAACCTCACTGTAGCTATTTTTGCCTACAGTGCAGTATTGACCACATACATCACAGGTGTCGATCTATACTGTCCAAATACTGAAAGTTAATCCACACCTTCAAGTCATTTCATATGTCATCCAGTTCATGTAAGGACAATGTAATCTCCAGGACAGTGAATAAGCCACAGCACGCAAACAGTATAGAGGAGCCTAATGAGGAAGGTATCTAAAAGAGGACATGCCACTTACATGGCAGAAACTCCTGTAACACTAAGCACCTCATCTCTTAAGAGCTCTTAGAGAAGGATTTGGCTAGGCGTTAGGAGACTATTTGTGTATCTGAGAATCTAATCCTGTCGCCTTAAACATCAACTCCCACACTGTAGCTCAGAGAGCCATATAGCATGGCTCGTGGGGTTAGCAGACAGCATATAGCAAAGCTCAAGTATCATTTAGACAAATGAAGATCCCCACCATGAGGTTATCTGCTCAGATTATGCAGTGAAGATCATGCCCCATTTTAAATACACTGTTGGATGTAATGGGTGTGCCCTAGGCCACCCATTACAAATTGGCTTGTTGGAGGTTGTTGTGTTGTGCTTCATATGGCAAACTGTTTCCACCTTTAATTACCTAACTAGATGTGTTTTAAAGAAAACACTAATTCAGGTTTTGCTAGTAAAAAGGAAGATTTATGAAATGACATTGCAGATACGTCAGAAGCTACAGCAAGTGATAAGTGGAGGTGGTGGCAGCTTGCCTTTCAGACTTATCATGGAACTTTAACCATAACCACAGGCAGAAGCTCTAGTTTTTTCAGAAACAAGTCTATCATGAACAAAGTTCTCATTCTCCACAAATTCCTTGTTGGTAAGTTCTTTCTATTTCACGCAGTTTTCTAACAATCTTAAATTACCATAGCAGCCGCCTTAAGTACTAATGACACTGTTCAAATAGGCAATGGGAAGCCTCATACGTGAAGCGTCATACACAACAACGTGGACTTGTTATAATGGTATTTCAGATATCTGCAACTATTATATTGACCAGTCCAACCTAAATCACAGATACCCCTGCCAATATGATTGGTAAGAATGATGTTATAGTGTAAGTACATCTAATCAAAATTACATTGTTGATCTCTGTAATTTTTGTTACAAAAAGTTAAACTTAGTTAAGAAATGTTAAAACAGCTTCCCATAGTTTCTTTAACAACAGTAACAAGAACCTGTCATAAATCTGACAGTTCAGGAATTCTGCTAAGAGATTTTGTCAGAAGAAGCTGATTGTTGTCTTGCAGTTCACACTTTTAATTACACAGTGGCACTCGGTAGGTTGTATCTACGTATTCAGCGCATTCACACAACTATCAAGCATGTGCACTCTTGCCTTTGTACCAAAGTCAACATCATGCAGCAGCCATTTCAGGCTACACCCAAACGTGTAAAAAGGGGTCAACATAAACACTTGTGGACTTCAGTGATGACAAAATTGATGTCACACAGACACTAGTGGACCCTTGCATACTTGCGGACATGGAAAGAATAAGGAGGTGCTTGTTACCAGCCATGGCAGTGTAGCTGGTATTTTACTGACCTTGTGTGTCTATGTGTGCGGACGGGTTGTCATGGCAAAATATCGACTATAGTGGGATCTATCTCGAAAGCAGTTTATAGTACTTTGGCAGGTGTTTGTATGCCTGTCTGTCTGTCAACGTAATAGTGTCACAGCTATGAAAGATGTCGTCACAGTTACAGGTGTGTAGCTGAGATCAAAATGAAGGCCAAGTCTGAAGGTGGCTGTGGTCTGAGTACTGCAGTCTATAGTACTTACTGAGGACTCATCGGTTAGGACGTCAGCGAGGCATCATGGCCGGTGTGATATTACCACATGCAGGTGTATCATGTTTAACAACTGCATGTCTTCAGTTAGTGTTTAGGTTCCATATATGTTTGAAATGGTACTTATTACAATTTTACCTTTTTATTTGTGTTGCTTATGAAGGATTGATCTAGCTTTTGACAAAATGCAATAGGGCCATTCCATCTGAAATCACTGAATTTGTAAAATAATTTCTGCTTAATCCTCTCTTTTGCCTGAAATGTTTATAGCATAAAATGTGAATAATTGTAAACATATAAAGATAAGAAGAAATTTTAGATTCATATATCAAATATTTGCCTACCTTTATTCTTTCAACGCCCGTCAGACCGCTTGCAGTATGTTTTGTTTGAACAACATCTCAGAAACTACAAAAGATAAAAGTCTGACATTTTCAGTTCTTTCTCATCATGCCACTGATTCTGAATTTCCAATATTGAACAAGCAGATCAAATAATCACTGATTGTGAGTGAATACATGAAAAAAAATGAAGCCATCATGAAAAGTTCCATCTTTGAGCACACATTAGGAAAAAAATACAATGCAGAAGTCAGCTAGTAATATTTCTGTACCTTATGTTGTTGCATGTCACAGTAATACAAAACAAAACATACAGCATGCTTTCTAATCCCATATGCCTCCTTCCCTCAGCCTGTGTGTGACTGCAGGAGGAAATAAAGCGAGATCAGGTGGAACTCTCCCATCAGTGGATGTGGAGGAACTGCTGCTCCAGAACTGGACCAGCAACAGAAGCAGACTTTTTAAACCGAGGGACACATCTGTCTTCCTTTCTTCGCTCTGCCATTTCTAAAGACCTGCCCTGTGAATAACTGAATAGTGTTTTGAGTAGTGAAATACAATGTATGACCTTTGTGAGAGACGCATTCTTGGTTCATCATCAGTCTTAGAAGCAGGTTAAAAGTTTGGGGTCACACAGACAATTTCATGTTTTCCATGAAAACTCACACTTTTATTCACGTGCTAACATAATAGCGCAAGGGTTTTCTAATCATCAATTAGCCTTTCAACACCATTAGCTAACACAATGTACCATTGGAACATAGAAGTGATGGTTGCTGGAAATGGGCCTCTGTACCCCTATGTAGATATTCCATTAAAAATCAGCCATTCCCAACTAGAATAGCCTGTTACTACATTAATAATGCTTTTCTTTCAAAAATAAGGACATTTCTCAGTGACCCCAAATTTTTGAACGGCTGCGTAGAACCATAATTAACACTGGTGTACAGTGTGCATCTCTTTTATTTTGTCTTTCACTCTTTTCTCCTGTCTTCTGTTGAGGAGCTTAGGTAAGAAGCCTGTCTTTTGCTTGCTGTTTTTTGTTGGGCAAGGAAAGTTTTAGGGTGGAAGAGTTTTTTGTGTGTTTGTTTAAGGGCTCTGCTCAAGTTGTATTAAAATAAACTTCTTTGTAAATACTTGGGAATACTTGACTCAAGCTGGCCTTCTTTGGTAGTGGGAAGAGTGCAGGGGGGAACTCATGCTATGTTCAGGTTTCCCGTAGACTTGGCCATACCACCTTGGTTAAGCAGAGCCGTCATATAATGTTGTGTAATTTCTTTGAGAATTATCACTGCATTAAGTCATTAGGATAACAGTAGCACACATATAAATCTGTTGGAATAGCGGAATTTTTCTAGCAGGAATACTCATTGCTGTTATTTAAAAGTACTCTGACGTATTTATGAGAGCAAAGTTTTAATGGTAAATCTATTGTCATGATCGTTGTAGGATCAAAATGGATTATCTTGCTTGGTGTTCCATTGCAAGTAAAGAACCTGTACAGAAAGTTAAAGGCTGAATACATGTGTGTATATATATATAGTAACTGCTTAAGAGTTTACCTTCAAGCATCTCTTTCAGTATGTAGTAGAGCAATGAACTGAGCTGAATATATAATGTCTTAAATGACTCAAAATAAATGTATTTCTGTTGGGTTGCAGGAGGGCACAAGTGAAAAGCCCTTTTCAACTCGAGCCACAAATTCTCAGTTGGGGTATGGGCTCTGACTTGGCCCCTCTAGAAAATTGAAATTGTTTTCTTTAAACCATTTCTATGTAGCTTTTCTAGGGTTGTGGTCTTGCTGGAAAATAAATCTTCTCCAAAATTGCAGTTCTCCTGCAAACTACGTCAGGTTGTCCTCCAAGATTTCTCAATACTTTGTTGCATTAATTTTACCCTCCACCTTTACAATCCTTCCACAGGCTGCAGTTAAGAACCATGCCCACATCGTGATTCTGCCGCTGCCATGCTTCATGATATGACAGTGTGTTTGTGATAATGTGCAGTGTAACGTGTGATGTGATATAAGCTTCTTTCAACAGTAGTTTTCTCTTTGCCACTCTCTCAGAAAGCTTTGACTGGTGAAGAACAGACAACAGTTGTATGAACAGTCTCTCCCATCACGTCAGAAGAGTCATAGGTGTCTTAGTGGCCTCCCACACTAGTCTTTCTTGCACGATCAAATTAAGTCATTTTTGTGGTACAACTTCTCATACCTGCTCAATCAGCTGTATCTATTTTTTATTGTTACGAAATATTTTATACTGAATAAGTATTCTATATTTTTGTTTTGTATTATTGTGACATACAACTATGACTTGCCCCTGATGATTTGAGGTGGAATAACACGACATAGCAACCACAAAAATTTGGTTGACACGATAGCTTGTCAGATTCCATCCTTGGGATCTCCCAAGATCTCACCTGGCATAATGATATCCTTAACAAGGCCAACAAATATTTTCAGGAAAAACACACTTTTTGCTTCTTGCAGTACCACTTAATGCCTGAAAACATGGGGTTTGAGTCCACATACCAAGGTTGCCTTTCATATATTGTGGCTGAGACATGACCTCACCTCCTGCTGGTCAGCTTTGCCACTCATTTGAATTGGTTGTGATGTATGAATGCCTTCAAAAATCCATATGATAACCTTTATGAGAGTTGTTCAGAAGATCATCTCTGTCATTGGGAAAAAAATGTGATCTCTGAATTTTTTTCTTATTTTTTCATATACTCCAAAATGGCTCAAAATACATGTTTTGCAAATTGATGTTATAAGGCAGGGGTGTCAAACTCCTTTTAGTTCAGGAGCCACATACACAGCCTAATTTGATTTCAAGTGGGCCGCACCAGTAAAATCAGAGCATAATAAGCTATAAAGAAGCACAACTCCCACAATGTTTCCCTTTGCTTTAGTGCAAAAAAAGTACATTCTGAAAATGTTCACTGTACTGAACTACCATTGACAAAATATTATGATCATCCTGAAATTTCTCAGTTCATCATTTATACATGTGCATTACAACTTACAGATCACAGAGTATCAAAGGCACAAAACATTTACTCGCAGGTATCTGGAACTGAATAATATAGCATTTTGCTTTATGATCAAAACAGCTTGTCAAGATCTAGAAATGTACAGTTTTACAAATTTACAATTCACAGTTAATGTATTCCTTTGCAAAGTCATCCTGTGAGCCGGATTGAGCCGTCTGGTGGGTCGGTTTTGGTCCGCGGGCCGTATGTTTGACACCCCTGTAAGGTGTTTTGAACTTGGCTGTGTCCAAGGAATCCAATTGCACCTCTTTTTTTTGTTTTTTTTTTTTGTTTTTTTTACATAGAGAAACGCATTGCCAGCTTCCGTCCGTAGGTGGAGCCACAGCGATTGAGAAGATTTACAAGCAGACATGAAAATTGGTTAAAAAAAAAAAAAAAGAATCAGGGGACTATATCCAATAAATATAAATCAAACTTCGCTATTTTTGACCATATGGTTCTTGGGGCTGCCGTGGACCCCAGTAACAGAGAAAGAAGATACAATATTAATAAGAAGGGAGAAAAAACTTATTTAGAACCTGATAGAAACACAGTGGATACCTGGCCCTTATTAATATTTAGTACTGTGTGCATTTTCTGTGCGCAACTTGTTCTTCTGTCCCCAAGTGGCCAAAGATATTTATCAGTTCAGCTCAAAACCGGTATAGTCTTGAGGATAAAAAGCTTCGTTTTTCATTTTTAATAAAAACCTTTAATTTGGTAGGGAAAAATAAAAAGCTCTCGTCTATAAAGATAACAGAAACATCGCCATCTAAACTGAAAAGTTGAGCTGACCTAATGCTCGAAGCAAAGCTATTTGTATATTTATACAAAGACAGCAAAACAGGCAGGGTTAACATAACCTTACACTGTCTGATAAACTTGACGTCTGGATGCAGAGAATCCCAGCCTTTCTACTACTGCTGCATTGATGTTTACCTCCTTGGTGTAGCTCTGTAAAGCCGCCAAAGCGCTGTCTTGGTCTCCCGTCTCCATTTGCTCTACGATGGCATTTAAATCCATTTTCGTCGTCATCAAGCTAGCTGCTGCTTCTGCCTGCATTCACTGTCAAAGACTGTCTGCGTGTGTTTGCTCCTCACGCTGTAAGTACATACACGCTATACACTACGGTACCCACGGATGATGTCTGAATCCCCGTGAGCCGGCGAGAACCGATTAGCGGAAAGGATTTGTGCGAGTATCAAGTGCTGCGTTTAAAGCCCCAGGAAAATATAGAATAAATGATTTTCTTAAACTTTTCGTTGCGAAACTTTTTAATTTAGCGATTTTCATTACACAAACCTAATACGTGTCCTTGACAGCAGATGTACAGAGGAACGATATATAAGTACTGTGAGCAAAGCAAACTTAAGGATGAGCTCAAATGTACGTGCACGCGTTTTACAGATTTACATACTAAGGCATCAAGCATAATAATTGACCTTTACCGTGCCAGTATCATAAATGTGTTCACCTTCCTTTTTCTAACCACTTTAATGTCACATACCGCCAGCTCTGCAATAGTTGACACTCCTATCTATCTATCTATCTATCTATCTATCTATCTATCTATCTATCTATCTATCTATCTATCTATCTATCTATCTATCTATCTATCTATCTATCTATCTATCTATCTATCTATCTATCTATGTCTTTGCTCTCTTTGTATCATAGTCTTTACTAAATTGGGCGTTTCTCAACGACCCATAGGCCTGCTTGAACTGTGCAAGTATGTTCGATTTAAAATACAAAGCAAACGACCGGGCGGGGTCAACGTTTTAAATAAGCCTATATCCCCCAATGTATGACTATTAAACAGATGAGATACAGTTAAACGCATTTTTAACTTCTTATGTCTCGTCACGAGTTTAAGTGTTTCAGATACTTAGTTAAACCACATAAACTCCGTTTTTCCGGGACACAGAATGCGCATACCCCGATTAAATAGAGCCTGGAAGACACACACTCTGTAGCCAATGAGATCTAATGGCTTGGTTTGCGAGATGGAATTACAACCAATAGTTTTGCAGTAACAGTTTGAGTGACAAACATTGCAGATGCAGTGGGGGAAGGGGTCGATGAAGTTGACGGAACCGCCATCTTGAAAAGTGCACTCCGATGATCTACCTTTTCGCGCCTGTCAGGATCAGTTTTAAACGCTTCATTTTCTTTACCGGGATTTCGTGTTATCTCTGTGTTCCTATTGTTAAGGCCCGGAGCTGATGGCGAGATAAGCTACATGCTGGTGACTCGCCGTTTGCCGTTGTCTACCGGTAGGTACACTTGCTAGCTCATGCACTTGGTGCTGAAGAGACGATTAGCCAGCAGTCTTAAATAGCCGGCTAACGTTAGCTGGCTAGCACATAGCATACTTGGCCATCTTAACGTTACACTGTCAGACACTCCTAGTGCGTCTTTAGCTAAAGCGGGGTAACGTTAACATAGCAGCTCAAGTGTTATTAGATACTGCAGAGACTTATAGTCATTTTATGGCCCCTCTTTTCAGCCAGGTAATGTTATCCCATTTGCTCTTTAATATCTACCAATAGGACGTTGTCATTAACATTAGTTTAATGTTTATTTCAGGGGAGCACCTTAGCCAACAATGGCTAGTGACGTTAGCCAGTTTGCCTGAGCCGGTGTGTTTCTGTTGCGTTAGCAGTAGTGTGTTTTGGGCCCTTGTAAGTAAATGGACTGGCGTTATTACAAACGTTAGTCAGCGTCATCTTATGTAAGGCAGGTAATGGCGTGAAGTACGAAATCATGTTTTGCCGTTGTTTCAATAACTGTACCTAACGTGGCTGTCCTGTTTTAGGAATGTTCACTTTGCTCGCGAATGGTGGCTAGCTGGAAAATGTCTCATAATGATCATAATTTGCGATTACGACTGCGTCCAGAGACAAAACAGCGTCTTCTTTTGACTCAGTCTCTTGGCTCAGAGTTGGAAATTAAGTTAACGACATGATCTTAGGTTAGTACTTTGTAGCAGTTCTCATTAAAACGCTCTAGTCATTTCACTTGAGTAGGTATGGAAATTACCAGGCAATATTACACGGGCGGTCAGTAGAGTTAGTATCTCGATTGACTTTAATTCGCTCCCGTGATTTGTAAGTATATTGGAGGTTCCACTTAGATACTGTTTTAAAGTTTTAGGCTTTTACGACGCGAGAAAGGTTTGTTTTGCCAAGGCTCTGCAGATTCCTCCCAGTATTGTCATGGTTTTAGGTTTTGGCATAATCTTTCACTGTATTTACAGGGCTTATTAAGGTTTCACCACAGTAAAGAAATAAATTATACTGCTCGATTTATATTATGTTATGCAGTACTTTTGACTTCAGTGTTGCTGAGCTAACGCTAAAGTCGCAATTCCACAGATCTGTCTGGTCTGCACGTGATCAACGTGATTTTTGTATTCTAGTAGCTAGCATTCATTATGTTTATCAAACATATTTGTAGCAGTGTCTTGAGCCAACTCACTCTTCTGAATTTAAGTAGGAATGCGGTTTACTCGCACTTTCATACTTATAAATATGCTGCATATGCTGTCCACAGCATGTGTTTACATGTAAACTAGAAAACAAATAACTGACAGAAATCTGTTTAAAACCTGCACAAAGCATTAGAAATAATGTGTTTTGTGTTTATCTTATTGCAGAAAAAGTGTGTTTTTAGTCATTCACCCAAAATTACATGATTTTTAAAAATCGAATACATAAAATAAGTTTCAAAAATTGTTTAAAAATTTGAAATCACATACAAACTGGAGATAAGAAAAAAATCTTACTGTTTGCAAACTAAGCTCCCTCGTGTAATAGTACACAAGGAAGTTTATAATGATTGATGGGAATGTAGTATAGATGATGTTGGTGGAGCAGGAGGTTAAAGGCCAGAGACAATAATTGTCATTTTGACCCCATTTAGCAGTCATAGTAAACCAGCATCAGTGTGTGAGGGGTCACCTAGCTTGCTCTCACAGGCCGCAGCAAACACACAGAGACCCTGCTCTTAGTGTAAAAGGTAGAAAGAAGTAAATGTTCAAAAGTGTGGTTAGAGCTCATTAAAGTCCAATGTTCATATTGCTCATTGCAACATCTGAACGATAGTTCAGAAATACATTTTCAGAGCAGGGGAGGATTTGCTGATTTGGGGGCAGCAAGCAAACTCTATCTTGCTTCATTTTCATCCTTTCTTTAACTGAACATTGGTATTGGCACTAGTGGAAGAAACCTTTGTCTTACGTAAACTTTTATTTGTGCTCAGTAAAATGCTGTCTGTGGAAAGTACTACATACAACTCTTTACTTAAAAAGGATAAAATGGAAAAGAAGAAATTTTACAAAGATTGAAAATAAAGCAATGGTTGTATATTCTATTGAAAAAATAACAAAAGAACCAATAAGAATACTATGAAACTACTGGATCAGTGAAAAGTATTTGAAAGTGTAGTATTTACAGTAGGGCTGCTACTAACGATGAATCGTCTGAGCACGATACATCATCAAAAGCGGAAGTGAGCGCGCAATGCAACAGAAATCACCATCCGAGCGGAACACGGATGGACATCCTTGTGTATCGTGCATATATAGTGTATGCATATATTATATATGCACAATACAGCGCAGACATCCGCGCTGTGTTGTGCATATATTCAATTCAATTCAATTCAATTTTATTTATATAGCGCCAATTACAGTCAAATTGTCTCGAGACGCTTTACAGAACCGTACATATATATAATATATGTACGATGCACCACAGGTGTCCGTCCGTGTTCAGCGCTCCACTCGGATGCGGTGATTTCTGTTGCATTGCGCGCTCACTTCTGATTCTGATGGTGTATCGTACTCAGACGATTCATCGTTGGTTGCAGCCCTAATTTACAGTCTACAGTCAGTACCTATACCTAGTGACATGTGACCTATCTTAAGTGAAGAAAAATACATAGCATCATTTACCATTATATTATGATCAATCAGTCCTGTCTCTATATGGGTGATAATTTACAAGTAACTAAGTAAATAATGGCATTACCATTGTGTAGCCTCATGCATAGTTGGAGACAGTCTTGGATCATGCTGCTGCCTGATGCTGCAGGTATGTTATACACTGAGAGGAAAGACTGTAACAAACAGTTTTAGTTTTTTGCTAGCAGCAAAAAACTAAACTTAAACTCCTGCTGACTTTTGCATTAAAATTCAATTTGCATTTATTGATATATTGATGAGTCTCATTGATGCGTTACACTCTGTCTACATTGCAGTAAAATTTTATTTTTACAGGCATTTCAATCTGCCATAAATGTACAATTGTAGTACAGAGAGATTGAGGAAAAAGTCAACAACCATGAAAATTGTTTTATGACTTTGGAGAGGTCTGTGTTTGTCAATTTAAGACAGAGTGACTGTGTCTTTGTCGCTATTGGTGATATTGATGTACTTAGTGATGCTATAATGTTTAAAAATGTTGTATGTTCAGACTTTGTCCTGTGTGCAGAGAAAGCCTGTTCAGTATACATAACTTTTTCATTGAGGAGGGTGTTAGAGGCTTCTTCTTATTTGGCATAAGATTTGTTTGAGTAGCGTGAGAGCATGAGGCAGACAAACATGACAGCCCTGGTTTATTCCTCATGCTAGTGTGCTTTCTGAGTGGTTTATGTTTTAAGGTTGCGATTGAGTCTGCAGATGTGGGGTCCACAATCAGAACAGTACATACAATTTTACTCCTCTTTGCAGTCTCAGCCATGTAAACTGCGTGAGTCATTCCTGTCACAGACCGTCAGTCTGTCTTTTTCAATGCGAGATGACCTGCTGATTCCTCGTCTGCATTGTTGTCATCGGAGATTTGGGACTGTAGTGTCAGACGATCTGAATGATCTTTTCATTGTTACAAAAAAAAAAAACATAGTTCATTTCACTGACAAAATGTTCATTCATTAGTCAGTTTCTTTCAAGGACCATCAAGTTACACCCCTTTCAGACATGCACTCTGTTCCGTTAATCTGATGGCAACTAAACGGGTAGGCTGCATGTGAGACTGCCGTCCTTGGTTGGTCATCTGTAAAAGTTGTTTTTCTGTCACTTTCAACATGGCACAAGTCTGAACTGAACCATCACTGATGGATACACACACAAAAGCAGCAGTACTCTGAGCTGTGTGAAGTGATTTAAGGAAGGATTTTTCTACATTTCAATGTCAAAATCACAACACACCTTTTTCATGCACTTTGCACTACAATTTCAAATCTGTTAAGCAACAAAATGAAATGTCCATAGTAATAAGATGTTACTGCAATGAAAACAGACACTGACTGCTTAAAGAATTACAGTAGTCACCAATAATGAATGCAATCTGAGTGTTTTTCCCCACAAGATGTTACAAGGAGCTGAGATTTTCCTTTCAGCTATTTGAAGATATTGGCTCTGACTTTAAATACTTGCAGCATCAGACAGCAGCAGGATCCATATATGTGTCTCCAAAAAGAGAAAGAGTTGTGCACATTTGCACACAGAATAACAACAACCCTTTAAATTCCTATAAATTATCCCCAGAGCAGGTCAGTCCAAGCCAGGATCCTTTGACAGGTCACACTGTGTCAGCCTACATGTCTACTTCATACTTCACATCAGACAGGTGAGCTGTCACACACAGAATGACAGTTCAATTTCCAGTTGTTTAGAACTATTTTTTATAGTTTATTACAAATCTGCATCATGAGAGAGTGGTAGGATCCAAGTGTGTCTAAAAAGAGACAGCTGTGAGCATTACACCCAGAACAACAGCAGTAACTTCAGTAATTAGATTTAACTACAGATTATCCCAACTTGGAGAAAGGGCTGATCAGGATCTAACAGCAGGTGACACTGAACTTTTCTTCACCTCAGACAGGTGAGCTGTCGCACAGAGTCACGAGTCACAGTTTATGAGCTGTAGTTTAATATTTTGTCAAAGTAGTCAGAAATAGACTTTGCACTTTAGTAATTTGAACACTTTGATCAGCTGCTATCAGTTTAGTTTTAGTTGTTTATTGCCATATTTTGCATTACACATCATTTGGTGTATTGACTAGTCTTGCATGAATGACAAATGTTGCGTGCGTATGGCAGCACTCTCTGGCAACGTGGTGGGTTTATCTGATTGCAGCTGTGAGAAACATTGGAAAAGTGACATATGTCTAAATGGGGCTTGAATGACCGAATGCTGTCACTTTAACAGATCGATGAACCCAGAAGTGTTCCACGTCCCATGTCTGGAAGGGACCAAATAGCATTACTTTTAAATATACATTGTCTGAATATAAAGAGCTTCTAATTAACAGCCTCAAAGGGAATTTTGATGAGGACCTGAATTGTGTAATTCCATAGATGTTGCAACTTACAGAGAAACACTTTTTTTTAAGTTCATTAGTACCTCCTGAGACAGTAAATAAATTAATAAAGTGGGGTAGTGGTCAGCTTCTTGACACTTCTTGTGTAGTATAGATTCAAGAGAAAAAAAATTAAGATTGTTTTAGTATTTACTGATTATTAAGAGACACTGAACATGGTTGTTAAGGTACCTGTCATAATTTTTCTTTAGTAGCGAACACTTGTGAGGATAGATTTTTAAAATATATTTAGATAAATATAACTTAACCCTACACTGCTTTGTGAAGTGCCACAAAGTTTGCCTCTTGCTGTCTCTGAGGACATTCCAACAGATAAGAAGGCTGTGTGTGGCCAACTTGCATGTGAAGAAAGTGCATCTTTAAATTTTGAGAAATACTGTGCATTGTAGGACATTATAAGCAGAAAACTCTCACTACTTTGCTCTACTAGTATGAGTGTGTAAATGATTTGTTTCTTTTTTCTATTTGAATAAAAATCTAAGTTGCTATAATATCCACATGAAAATCAGTGGAATCTCTCTAGACAGCCATGTCTCCATGTGGTTCTGTGCTTTTATCACAAGTATGTGCTGTTGAACTGCTGTATGTGTGCTTTTTGTCAGTCTGTCCATCACCGCTGTCTGCCCGTCCATCTGGCTAGCCTGGAATGGGCCACAACTCCCAAAGACTAGAGCACACCTCTTTGTAACCTGAGCTCCGTCTGGACTCCAACATACTCACTGGTAGGCAGAAGAAAAACCTGTCAAGTGATCCCTCAAATTAGTCTTTACCACTCTCAAATTCTGATCATGTCTGGTTGAGGATCTCTGTTTGTATTTATTGTAATGATACATACCTGTTGCATTTTTACTAAATGTATTTTATTGGCTTTGTGATACATATTTTTTTTTATATATTTGTTAGAACCACAATGTTTTGGAAATTTGACCTCCACACCACATCCCACATTGACACACTGCTAGAGAAGGAGGATGTGACGCTTACAGAGGTAATGGACGAGGACGATGTCCTGCAGGAGTGCAAGGCCCAGAACCACAAACTGGTTGACTTCCTGCTCAGACCACAGTGCATGGAAGACCTGGTCACCTTCATCACACAGGAACCCAGTACTGATGTTGAGGAGAAGGTTAAATACAAGTAAGAGAAAATGGTGTCAAATGTGAACAAAATGAAGTACCTTGTTTGTTAGGGCCCAAGAACAGAGTGGTGTGATGCCCTCTTGTGTCTGACGGAATTATTAGGACCTGAGTATTGAGTGGTGCAAAAGCCATATTGTATTTGTAAAGTATTATAAGTTAAGCACATTTATAAACTGTAAAGGTGCTGAAAAAGTCATTAAACTTTGCACATGTATCAAAATTGACAAAAAAAAATTAAATGTTTTATGGGTCTCGGGCATGGGTATTTGATAGGCACATGTATCATGTCCAGATGTCTTGGAGCCATACCATAAGCCCCACAAGAAGATAGCCATTTTTAATTGGCTGTGGCACATTTGTGCAGGTCTTCCCATAGACAGCCATTGTACTTTACCAAACAACTCCTGGAGAATGAACCAGAGCGACAAGTTTAGAGCTTTTCATCACCTATCTGGCCGCAATGCTCTGAGTCTGTTCTGTTGCCAGTAGAACTGGGGCTTTACACAAAGTAAATGAAATAATGGAAGGAAGATTACCTCTATGTTGTTCAGGAAAACCTAAAGCATGAACCCGAGAGGGTGGGGTCTTAGACACGGTTGGGTGTTCCAACAAAGCAATGACCCGAAACACACCAAAAATGGTAAAGAAATGGCTAAATCGGGCTAAAATTAAATCTTTAGACTGTCATTTCCAAAGTCCTGACTTGTACCCCATCAAGCACCTGTGGACTGTGCTAAAGAAACAAGATTGTGTAAGAAAGCTAACAAATTTAGTTGAACTGTACCAATTCTGTTAAGATGAGTGGCCAAAGATTCAACAAGAAGCTTGTGGATGGCTACCAGAAGCACCTGCTTGTGGTGAAAATGGCTAATTCACATTTAACTAAATATTGGTATTGCTTTATGTATATCTTTGACCCAGCAGGTTTGGTCATTTTTCCAGAAGACCTATAATATATCTGTTTAAAAATAAAATAGAAATTTGTGATTGTTTTGTATGGCAAAGCACATGTTACAAAGATTCCATCGTAGGATATTCCGAGTTATAGGAGTCATTGAAAACTTAAGGCTTCCATGATGTACATGGTCTTTACAAGTTTATGTAAACTTATCTTAACAACTTCACAAGCTTGTGCTTATGTTGTATCACATTATTGCAACTGTCAAAAACTTTAATTAACGGCTGCTGTTTTTTGCAGGTATCCCAACATATCATGTGAGCTGCTTACTTCAGATGTGAGCCAGATCAATGATAGACTGGGAGAAGATGAAAAACTGCTGATGAAACTATATGGCTTCCTCCAGAATGAGCCACCACTGAACCCGCTCCTAGCCAGCTTCTTCTCCAAGGTTCTGTCTATTCTTATCGGACGCAAGCCTGAACAGGTAAGCCTGAGGGGAGGGTGCTTTGTGAGTAGGACACAAGCCACTCAAAGTGTTTTTTCCAGTAACAATGTCATAATGTCATTATCCCTTTTAATGTGGTCACATGCTCTAAAAATGTGTTCTAGGAAACACAGCAGTTTATCCTGATGGATTGATATCATTGTGTATATTGACTGTGTTTATAGATAGTGGATTTTCTACGGAAGCAGGAGGACTTTGTAGATTTGATGATCAAACACATCGGGACATCTGCCATCATGGACCTGCTGCTCAGAATGCTCACCTGTATCGAACCACAGCAACTACGACAAGACGTTCTTAATGTGGGTAGCGGCACAACACTTTCTCAACTTTGCAATGATTGCCCCCATCTGTTAACTTATCAGGCAGTATACAATGAACCCTCACAACCCACAAGAACAGACAACAAATTAAATTTTACGTATTGTCATCTAGTATAGTTCATTTAACATTTGTTAAGGGTAACTGCTATGTCGAGTTTGCTGCCAAAAATATGTCACAATATTTTTATTGTTCTGATATGTAAATGAAGCTTTCTGCTACAACAAGCCCAGCAGGTGGTATAGACCCTTTCTAAACTATCTATCTTATTGTCTTTTTAAATATATTTAAAGGGAGACATGGATTTGCTGTTGCAATTACCAATAGTTGTTTCATACACAGAATTTCCCCACTTGCTGCGCTGAAGTTGATTATGCATTGATGTTGTTTTGATTTTCATCCCGATATTTTATGCTGTCCTGACTACCTCTGTTGTCTTGTTTTAGTGGCTGAACGAGGAGAAGGTGATTCAAAGACTAGTGGACATGGTACAGTCCTCTCAAGATGAAGATGTGAGTTGTAGCCATAACTTGCTGTTTTTTTACCGCTGGTCATCCTGATACTAAGCCCACATGTAGGCTATAGACACGTGTTTGTTTTTCGTTAACCCTTTTGAGCAATGAATATGTAATAGAAATAGTTCATAGAGAATTTGTGTACCCCTGAGACTTAGAAGGATCAGTTCATCTGATTAACAAATCACATATTTATAGTCATACAGGTAGTTTTATTAAACTTTTTAATATTTTTTTTTTTTTTTTTTACTTTTTCACTAGCACTTGTGCAAACACCCCCATTTGCATTGATGTAAAGATTGTCAGTGATTAAGAATTGAAATTGGAAGAATACTTTTATTTTAAAAAAACAAATAAATAAATAAATTTTGTCACTACTCGTTTTCTGATATCAGTCCCATAAACTGGTAAGGCTATACTCCTCACTTGCTGCAAGTCTACTACTACTATTTACCAGTGTTCCCTAAACGCCACGTGCAGGCTCTGGTACACACAAGGCAGGCGGCTGCTGCTCATTCAGACAGCTGTGAGACCAAAAATTTGTTGGAAAAGAATAAACAACACATTCAACTGTCAAATTTGGCCAATTTAAATGGATTTTTATCTATATGGACAGATTTCTTTAAGCAATACAACATTTTAAATGTCGATACTGCAGTTGGTCACATTCATGGAACTGTCGGGAACCAAAATTGTAATTGTTGTTAATATTAGTTTCATTTTTCTGTCCGTACGCTGCTTTAGCCATCGTGACTGACTGTGTTGGGCTCCTATTTCTGTTTACCTAACTCAGTCGAGGTCTCCCTGGCTGCACCTGCACTCTTTATCATTAGGTGTGTCTGATTCGGACTTCTCTCTCCCAACAATTTGTAGTTTAAAAAAAAAAATATAAAATCTGTCAATTGTTTCCTCTTTGAAACACAGTAACATTTAAATGGATAGTTTCAAACATTAGGTGGGAAGAGACTGAGCAAATGAAGAAGGACAGGCACTGCTTTCAACAACAACATCTAACACAGTAGCTGATTGTGCTGGCCAGAGGGACTCCAAATCAGCCTGATAAACCACACAAATGTGACCACATATAATTTTAACTTGGCACACACTTGAAAAATGGTCACAGTGTGGAGCATTGTAATCTGCGTGAAGATGAGTCTAAATGTTTATTTAATATATTTTCAGTGATTATATTTTAATTGGAAGATTGATTATGTCTAATTTTAAGCAAGTGTGACTCAAACTGTATGGTTTATTTCATTACTTCTCCGTTTTTCTGTTTTGTTTGTTTGTTTTGGGTTTGTTTGTTTGACATAGCGACACTCCAACGCCTCCCAGTCGTTGTGTGAGATCATCAGACTGAGCAGAGATCAGATGTTCCAGGTCCAGGGTTGCTCAGAGCCTGACCCACTTCTGGCCACACTTGAAAAGTATGCATTTGTTTATTTACATTAAATCATTTACTCAGTATTGTATGGAGGAAAGAAATGGTTAGCTTCAACAATGTCTGACTGTGACCTGCCATTTGATGTCAATTAAGGTATCAAGACTAATAACATTATTTATAGGGATGCAATTTCTAAGCAAATTTCGTAACCTGCAGTTGGCCACCTTAATTGATTAATTGTTAGCATGAATGAAATACTGTATAGTTTTTCGATCTGCTGTGATACAGTCATTTTTAACCAGGTGCGCTTAATGTTTCAAGCAAATCAGCTCACTTATTTTGTTTCAGGAACAGATAAAGTTAATCAGTGGTACATTTTTGAACATACGGTACATTCATTCATCCAACTATCCACTGCTTTATCCTCTGTAGGAACATGCATGTCCTTTATCTTCAGCCTCATTGGTTCATATGTTTTTATTTCATTAAATTATTAATGGCAATCAATTGATTTTCAGTTAATTATCAACATTTTCAATTCGTTAGGTTCCAACTGGTGTATTTGTGATTTTGATGCAGATCAGTCGTTACACTTTTGTTTGCTCGCCATTTCTGCTTTTGTTCAGTATCCAGGAGTGTCATTTTTTTCATTGTTGAAGCCTGCTTTTCCTTTATCTTCAACTCCGTTCTTCTCCATAGGCAGGAAACAGTGGAGCAGCTGCTTTCTAATATCTTTGACAAGGAGAAGAATGAATCTGCAATTGTCAGTGTTATCCAGATTCTACTAACCTTGTTTGAGACAAGGAGACCAGCGTACGTCCTGTCCTCTGCTTCTTGATTTTTTTACATCAACATTTATATCCAGCATGTAATGAACTTGATGGAAAATGTGTTTGAGAAAAGCTTCTTTAGAAAGAATGAGACTGAGAAATCATTTAAGGATTTTTAAGGATTTTTTCCCGACCACATTTCTTACTGGAATATGATGGTTCCCCACTGTCCTTCTAGTTTTTAATAATGCCTTGATTGGTTCTTAACCAGATTTTAGTAGTTTCAGAAATCTCCTTAGTTGTTCTCTTTGCTTGATGCAGGCCAATAATTTGACCCTTCTGAGACAGATTAACATCCTTTCCATGACCACAGGATGTCTTTCGACATGGTTGTTTAATAAATGAGAAGCTCCTCACTGCATCAGCTACGGTTAAATAAGTTGTTGCAGCTGAAACATATAGCACAACCATAGCCTAATTCATACTTTAAAAGTTGTCTTAAAATTTGCTTGACAATTCTGTGGAAACATGACTTCTGCCAAGATCTGGGGCACGACGTCTGACAGAGAGGTTAACAGATGATCAGACAAACTATAAACCGTTTTGTTCAACTTACAAGTTAAACTTTGTGCTGAAAAATATTGTGTTCATACCATGACCAAATTCAATTCTTAAAAGTAAGTAAGCTTAGCAGTTATTATCATAAATATTCCTACTACTTTAAAAGCAATTTATGGAAAACATGGTGTCTGTGTACGCATCAAGCTCAGATTCCCACCCCATAATTCTTTTGTCAGTGTGAGTGTAGAGATGATCTAAAATAAACTTGGCACTACTACATTGTGTTTGGTGAATTAGTTCAGGAGATTATGTCTTTGTATTCTGTAGGTTTGAAGGCCATATGGAGTGCGCCCCTGGGATGTCCCACCCTTCATTCTCAGTCAACCACAGCATCCTGGAGGCTGTAAGACCCCGACTCAAAGATTTTCACCAGCTGCTACTGGAACCCCCAAAGGTAAAACCCAAACTGACAGTTGTTGGCTGTTTTTACAAGCAAATTGTTAATTGAAGGTACAAGATTAGTCTGCATGAACCCATTTGACAGTTTCAGTCTAAATCATTTTTATGTATTTACTAGTTAGTATTGTACTGTCGTGTTAGTACACGACAGTTGTGTATATGCTGAACAGTGTCTGTTCTCCCCCATCAGAAAAATGTGATGAAGACAACATGGGGTGTACTGGATCCACCAGTGGGTAATACCAGGCTCAATGTGGTCAGACTTGTGGCCAGTCTATTGCAGAGCAACACACAAAGCATCAACACAGAACTCATTAACCTCAATACGTTGGGAGTCATACTAGTGAGTATTATCTGTACTTTCATTCGTTTTTTGACACTCGCCGAATGTTTTTGTCTTTTTACATGTCTACCATACTATTCTCTATTGAATGGTATCTACAGATCCTTATATGGTCTTAAAATTTATATTGAGACTTTAAGGCCATGAAATGTACTGCAGTCTTCTTTTTAATCTCACAATTCTTTAAAATTTGCCACCTGTGCAAGAATGCCTTTGTGAATGAAATTATACATTTATGGCCCTTTGGCACAATGCAGATATTGTTACCAATTTTCAGTTATCCCACCATCATGGTTCTAATAAGGTTAGATTCCTGACAATCCCACTGATGCTATTATGAAAAGATGTTTCAACATTAAACCTTGAGCTTGACCACAGAAATTGAGGGGAACTGAGTAAAATGTTACTTGAACTGAAAGGAGGAAGAACTACAGCAAACCAGTAGAACAAGAACCATTTTTTTTCCTACAGTATCCTGAGCACTACATGTGTTTTGTATTACACTATTCAAACAATTTACTAATTCATTTCTTCTGTAACTCTTTGACTCTACAGGATATGTATTTCAAATACATCTGGAACAACTTCCTCCACATTCAGGTGGAAATCTGCACAGCCATGATTCTGGCAATGCCCCCTGCCCCCACAGACATCCAGCCTGACACAGAGCAGGAACATGCAAGGGAGAGCATCCTCATCAAACATGTAAGACCAGAATACAACTGAAAAAAAATATTAACGTCAGTGCCCAAAGTGTGTCAGTATGATTTGATGTCATTGTTTTGTTTCTGCACCAACACTTACCCTTGCAACTGTAGTAATTCTGCAAACTAAAGCTGCCAATATATACCGTAGACAACAGAAGTGCGTACACCACTGTGCAATAGAAGAAGAATAAAAAGCCTTTGTTTGTCACAAATACATTAGGGCACTGCCATTCTCTTTTTGCATCTCCATGTTGGGACGTATCATGACAGAAAAGGCACCCTTCGAGCAGGAAAGGTTTAAGGCCTTGCTCAAGGGCCCAATAATGGCAGCTTGGTAGCACTGCAGTTTGAACCTTCAACCTTCTGATCAGTAGTCTAGCGTTTCGACCATTGAGCCACCACTGTATCACCCATATATTATTTGAAGAGTTTAGATTTACTATACTAATGTGGGCCCTATAGTAGCAACTCAATATAACACAAATCAGACTACCTTTCATCACTGTTATTAAAATATTTTTATTTCCTCTCCTTTTTTATTTCTCCCAGAATGTCTGTTTTTATTTTTGATGATAGACTCAATCCTTGGCATAAAGGATTACCAGTGTATATAAAGAGATGTGTAGCCATTCTTGAGGCTATTTCTTTTCCACTGTTCTATACAAAAAGAGTTGTGTTCTATGGCTTTCTCTTCCCTCTTTAAGTACCCCACAGAGTAATTTAATTAAAATCACTGAAAAAGTCATAATTTCATTTTATTTCCTTTTTTTTATGACTTTAGAAGCTTGTGTAATTTTTGGCTGTGCTTTGGATTTCCTCTTCTGGCAAGCTTCTAAGAGAATTGATCATGATCTTGTCAGACAATGTTTTGGTATATCCACAAACATTTATGGTGCCATCTTTAAATGTCATTTTCCAACAGCTTTTGCAGTCATGCAGCCCTGTATCATTACACCGCTATCTCCATATTTCATTGTTAGGACTATGCATTGTCTGCGGTTCTTCTGACCAGATTCACACCAAACATACTAGGCCCCATCTTAGCTGGACAAATTTATCTTGGTCTCATTTAACTAAGAAATCTTCTCCCTGTACTCATTGGTCTTCTTCTTTTCTAGTGGCATTATGGTTTTTATACCTCTTCTTTACCGGTGTAACTGTGCTTTGACTGATTTGCAGTTTGTCACTTGTGTGTGAGTGATCATCCTTTTCAGTGATCACAGGGTTTCTAGCTTGTGTGATCAAAGTTGTATTCACCTTTTGTTGCATTAAGTCTCTTTTGGGGCCTGTATTCTCCATATAGTCTTTCTAAAGTATTTGTTTTTGATTGTTCATAAGAGGAAATCCTCTACTTGTCAGCTTGAAATTGTGAAATTATTGAGAGGTAAAACAATTTTGAATTATTTGATGCACTTACTTATTTTGTACACTGCTTGTAACAAATGGTAAAATGTGTTCCTGCTTAAATATTCAAGTAATTTCCACAAGTATTGAGCGTGATCTTTACCATAAACTCTTTATGCAGTCCCAACGATAGAAATATTGTACGTACTGGCTTGAGAGACTCACAACCTGCTATGGGCCAGGCTTGGCAATTCGTAAAGACTTAAAAATAACGCAGTGAAGAAGCTTTTGTGTTTATGTCTCATCATAGACATAGCAGCAGTATGCACTACATTATTGCCTCTCTGAATTTCTTGTATTGAACACGCTTGTATTTTCTCCACCAGCTTTTTCAGAAGTGCCAGTTTATACAGAGAATCATAGATGCCTGGAGCTCCAATGAGAAAGAACAGTAAGTATTCTTGAAAGTAATGTGTAGCTTTAGTTTTCTATGTAAGAACTCATAATGCAATGCCCTTACATTTTTATTGATCTTTGTGTGTGTTTTAGGGCAGAAGGTGGTCGGCGACGAGGGTACATGGGTCACCTCACTAGAATAGCCAACTCTATAGTTCATAACTGTGACAAAGGCCCTAATGGACCGCAGATACAACAGCTCATCTCTAGTAAGGGCTCACTTCTCTCCAAGTGTTCATCACGCTTTCCTCCTATGTGCGATGTACATTAGCCTAATCATGTTCGACATTGTCGACAACTGACTCTATACTCTCTATACTCTATACTACTCTATGTATTTATGAAAAACCTATGTTGGTGATAACTGGATGGAAATCTTTCTGTGGCATTTTTTTTTAACTCCGCTTATCCTATTTATTAAAATAACTAGTACTATCTGACATAACTGATGAACTCAAACCGTTTTAATAAGTATACTTATTATTTGGTTGGCGTTCACAGATACACTCAAACAGGTTTTATTCTGCATCTAAAAACAAACAATCCCTGATCCTCTGCAAGTTTTGTTTAAAGAGTGTGCACTGAGAGGATGGGCTTTTCATAGACGGGTCTTTTGTCAATGTGTTTGTTGGAGAGAGAGCCTGGGGAGAAACTACAGTGAAATTACGTTTCACATAGTAAAACAGTAAAAAAAAAATCAATGCTTGGCAGTTACTTTTCATATTGTGGCAGGCCACCGAAGATACATCATTGCATGGGAAAACTTGGTATCAACATTTGCAACTACTTTAATCTCACCATTGTCCTGACTGTGTTGGGTTAAAACAAGCTGCAAGAGTGACATTATCCGAGTCCTTTTGTCATTGTATTGTATAATCTTCCGTCTTATCCAGATGTGCTCTTAGTTACTGGAATTTATGTTGTAATATTCAGTAGTTGTTTGGTCAGCATCCTTTGAAGTACAGAGTTTGATCCTCAACTGTAATGAAGATACAGCACTTCTGTATACATGAACTCTTTGTGTGTGACAGATCTCTCTGCCGAGGACAGAGAAAAATGGGAAGCATTTATTTCTGGGCAGCTGGCTGACACAAACAAAAGAAACACTGTTGACCTGGTGAGTAACCCCATGAACTTTAGCACTGATGTCAAACTGTAGTATTTATTTGAATTCAGATGTTGAGTATCCAATATAATTTTTAGACTGTAAGACATTTTTTTGTGTGTGCTTGTTGGCTCGTTAGATTTGAAATGAAACTATGAGTCTAATGGTGTCCACCAGACTTTCTCACGAAAAATTGATGATTTCTCAGGTGAACACACACCACATCCATTCTTCCAGTGATGATGAGGTGGACTTTAAAGACAGTGGCTTTCACCAAGATTCCTCTCTTCAACAAGTAAGACCTAAACACAGACACAAGTACATATATGCACCTTAAGCGGACCCATAGCCACACAGACCTACAAACATGGAATGACCTTTTTATGACAGAAGATTCTGCCTTATGAGCTTTTCTTGTGGAGGTTATGGAGACAAAGCCTCTATACAATGCCAGTGACAGTATTCCATCACAGCTAGTCAAGAAACGGTAAACAATATCACCACTTTGGTGTACAGATGTGTTTTCCTGAAGCCCCCCCCCATCATTATTTTCTATAATAGGGCATATGCAACACATATCTAGTTATCAAGCTATTTTTTTTTTTTTTTTTTTAACATTTTTCACCTTATTTACTGCTAAGGAAAATGTCACCCATGTTCTCCAGACATATCAATTTGAGGTTCATCTATTTATGCACTTAAAAATCCAAAAGCTGCGTCTGTATGAACATGCCTTTATTGAAATAGGTACTTTGTGACTATGGGTCCTGCACAGTTACAATTACTCTACCACCAATACATCTCTACCATTTTTTTTGAATTAATTTACTTAACTACTAATGATGTTTAAGAATCTGTAGTTACTTTAAATAAAATTAAACTGTCAGTTTTTACAAAAAGAAAAATTTGAAATAAAAAAGCATTTTGCATTCTGACTATAAATGCATGTTTGGGTGTTATAACCTATCTAGTCAACATGTTATAGCGTTTTTGTTTTGACTACAGAGTATGCATATGCATTTTCAATTTTCTGTACTGCAAGTAATGACCAGTTTTGTGTAGAGCCAAGACTATATCATTATCGTTGGTCCTGGGTTTTGCCAGGCCTTTTCTGATTATCAGATGCAACAAATGACGTCCAATTTTATTGAGCAGTTCGGCTTCAATGACGAAGAGTTTGCTGATCAGGACGATGTTGTGGAGTGAGTACTCATCCTGCATGACTAGATTTGCTGTCTAAATATTACTGTATAACACTGAAGGGATAGTACACTGAAAACATTACAAAGTTGGTGTGGCAGATTTGTTCATCTATTTACTAAATAATACCAAATTTGCATATAAGTATAAAACAAAAAAATTTTCTTTATTCTCTAGCTCGTCAGTAACCTTAATTTAAAATTAAGGTTTAATTTTGAAAAAAAATTCTTACTATTGATTGGACTAGACACCTTACATTTCTAATTTGCTATAGAAAAATGTTACCAACTGTGATTATAAAATGGTTGATGCCAGTACAGCAATCAGTTCATCTGACATTGAAACCATTGCCAATTCTACTAATATATGCCTTGTTTTCTGTCTGATATGACAGCCATAATAAATTCAAAATATGGCTTGAAAAGAAGCAACCATGTCCAACTTTTGTGTTGTCGTGTGCTGTCTCTTTCTACTATCTTTGTGGTGAGCCGGTTTGGGGTGTGTAACATCCGGTGGTTGTGGGCTTTAGTGGGTAGCTAAGAGCTCAGTGATTTTAAATGTTCACTTTAATCAACTGGAGGGAAGTAGACCCTATCCTTTTTTTTTTTTTTTTTTTTTCCACAAGTCTTGGGCTGAGCATTTGTTTGACTATGCAAAAAAAACCCCAAAAAGACACAGGTAGAAATGAGCAAAAAAGCAACATGAGCATCAAAATCAACTCAAGTTCTGATATTGTATTTTGTAACTTTTGATTGTATGGCAAAATAAATTTTTCTCTCGCACACAGTGCATACCCCATATATTAGGTATTAATTAGTGAATTTTTGAAGATGATAAGTAAGTATTCAAATGAAAAACTGTAAAGATCCATAAATATACACCAGCAGCACCACTAAAGCACACGCAAGGACTTCTTTTAGCTGCTAGAGGAAATACAAGATCTACCTTAATTTAGTCAGCATTTTGAACAGGTGTGTTTATTGCACTGACTGTGCCCACCTCAATGAGAGAATGTTTCCTTGCAACACAACAAATTGAAAAGGCCAGTCGGCATCTGTCTTTCATTCTGTCAGGTCTAGATTGTACTGTTTGATGCTGGTATTGGAAGAAAAGGACATTTATTCACTGAATTTGTACTGGTATAGCTGATAATACTAAAGCCCTAGATAAGTCTAAAGTCCGTCTGATGGCCCTCCTTTTTGTGTCATCAAGATGCCTGGAAGGTCTCGACATAGCCTTAGAGGATCAACACAGAAAGGACTTGACTTTCTGAAAGCCTTAATACATGTGCATTCATGTGACATTAACCTGGCCATCGAACAGCTGAGCAGCCAATTGTCCAATTAATTTTTGTCCCTTAAAAAGGTGGTGGGCACATCATAGGTGGTATCCGGATATTTATTTTCAGATTTGAATATTCGGATTCCAGCCTCCACACCATTGTTACTCTTCACCTGCTTTAATTGCCACATGAATTTCCTCTCAATGGAGGATCTCCTTCACTCCTCCTCCCCTGTAGGGAGGGTGGCTTGGAGCAATATATTGTTAAACAGGAGAAGGATTTAAAATCAGGTACAGTTATTGTAGGTGTAAAAACAGGATTTACACACTGACCAAAATGGTTAGATTTACTCATTTAGTTTTTAGGAAATTCCTCAGAAACTACTGAGATTTGTGGGTAATTACAAGCTATATTTCAATAATTAGTCACTGCATGGTTGGAAAACGTTTTCCCCAGATGTTGGTCTTAAATGTTAAACTTAAATAATTGCTAAACTATTTTATATTTTAGGTAAACATTTATATTTTAAGAAACTTTGCCACTAAGCAGCATATAAAGCAGCATTCTTTGCTTTTCTTTGATCAGTTTACAACATAAAAGAAGCACACGAAGAACCCAAATGGCTATAAGGAAATTAGCTTCTTCAGTGCTGTCTTTATATTATAGTGAACCTAGCCTGTGCCAGAATAAGTTTTAGTTCATCTTGCAGTATAAACATGCTCTGTCCCAAGAACCCGTCTGCTGGTGTGTTGCCTTTTATGTGGATGCCTAATGACCTTAACTGAACTAAACTCTGTTCTCTTTAACATTGCAGTATTCCCTTTGATAGAATATCAGACATCAATTTTTCACTGAATACAAATGAAAGTGTAAGTACTTTGATCATTGATCTTGAGTTTATATATAGCCAAAGAATGAAAGGAGGAATTAAAATTCTTGTGGAACTAATTAAAATGTTATTCATAGGGCATGTTTTCTATTTCTTGATGTTACTGTTAATTTAGAAACAGTTGTCCCTAAGTGAGATGAATAATGAATGGCAGATGAATAGAATCGAATTTGGTTTTCATAAAAATTTGAACTGTGATTTTTTTTTTTTCCTTGTACCTTGGAACGAAAAGTTTAATGCACAAATGTAAACCAAATCCAGATTTTTCTTAAATATTCTACCAGTGGTTTACAAAATATAAAATACCAGTCACAAATGTAAAATGTAGTAATGATGTAGTAATTTATTTCCACTGAGAGGACTGTATGATGCCTGCAGTAAAGCTGTTCTGCTATGATGCACATGTTAAGGTGTTTCACAGTATAGTGGATTTTGTGTACAATCCAGCCATAGCTTAAACCTGCAAGTACTGCAAGTATCGTATGTCTCTAAGTAGTTGGCATATGTCTGTATGTTTTCTCCAGGCAAATATAGCTTTGTTTGAAGCACGCTGCAATGAGAAAATCCAACAGTTTGAAGATGCTGGTTCAGATGAAGAAGATATCTGGGATCAAAAAGATGTCACCTTCGCGCCAGAGGCCCAGAGACGTCCCAGGTCTGCTAAACACACATGCAGACACAAAAACATCCTATGTCACTTCATAATTTCAAACTGGAATACACTTGGGTTGATACTTTAGTTTCAAGTCACCGCCTTTCCACTTTTCAAAATACGTTTGCAAAAAAAATGATCATTGCAAGATGTACGCATCTGCATTCAACTGGTGTGAAACAATTATCAAAAATACATGGCATGGTATGTAACCTTTCTGTGTGTTAAATGTCTATTTACTGAAAGTATTTCTACAAATATGCAAGTGCATCTCATATAATTAGAATATGGTAGAAAGGGTCTGTACATACCAATAGCACACATATCAATATACATATACACACACACCAATCGGACATAACATTATGACCACCTGCCCAATATGATGTTGGTCCCCTTTTTGCTGCCAAAACAGCCCTGACCTGTTGAGGCTTGGACTCCATTAGACCTCTGAAGGTGTGCTGTGGTATCTGGCACCAAGATGTTAGCAGCAGATCCTTTAAGTCCTGTGAGTTGTGAGGTGCAGCCTTGATGGATCGGACTTGTTTGTGCAGCACAGCCCACAGATGCACGATAGGATTGAGATCTAGGGAATTCAGAGGCCCAGTCAACACCTCAAACTGGTTGTTGTGCTCCTCAAACCACTCCTGAACCATTTTTGCTTTGTGGCATAACCCATTGTCCTGCTGAAAGAGGCCACAGCCATCAGGGAATACCATTTTTATGAAAGGGTGTACATGGTAAGCAACAATGCTTAGGTAGGTGGTACGTTTCAAAGTAGCATCCACATGGATAGCAGGACCTAAGGTTTCCCGCGGAACATTGCCCAAAGACTCACACTGCCTGTGCTGGCTTGCCTTCTTCCCATAGTGCATCTTGGTGCCACGTGTTCCCCAGAAAAGTGATGCACACTCCACGTGATTTATCAGACCAGGCCACCTTCTTCCTTTACACCGTGGTCCAGTTTTGATGCTCACGTTCCCATTGTTGGCCTTTCAGCGGTGTACAGGGGTCAGCATGGATACCCTGACTGGTCTGCAGTTTTGCAGCCCCATATGCAACAAACTGCAGTTCACTGTGTAGTCTGGGGAGGATCTCATGATCTGTAAACTGTTATCAAAGATAAAACAAATAAGGGCTTGAAATATTGCAGTTTGTGTACTGAGTCTAGAATATATACAATTTTTCATTTTGAGCAACTATCATTTTCTAATAATATAAGCTGCATTTGTACTGTGAATGAAACAGACAGCAAATTTTATGACATTATTTTAATCAGTTACTTATGCTTCCTCTGTAAAGTGCCAAAGTAAAGGTCAGAACCTTGTCATCACATTTGTTAAACTTTAACTAGCAAAATGAAAATTTCATTTCCATTTCACTTCAGTACTGTTTACAACCGCATCAAATTAGCAGAAGTTAATTATTGAATACAGTCATCGGCTAATCTGTTGATTGACAAAACGATCAGGACAGAATGACAATGGAAAAGTCCTTGACTGCCAGCCACACTATACAGATTATAGTATCTGCTCTAAACAGCCGAGCTGTATGCATCTCCACATTTTTCGCACACAACAGTGTAAAGAGAGACTGTACACAGACAGATGTGAAAAATATTGCCTAATATTTGTGTGTCAATCTTAGAAGTTCAGGCAGCACAGATAGTGAAGAGAGCACAGACTCAGAGGAGGAGGACGTGAAGAGAGATCCATTTGAAGCCTCTAACCCAAGCACCGATGACAGAATGGAAGTTGATACAGGTTTGTCCAAGATTTCCATACATCATTCCAAGCACAGAACAATACCAAATGGTCCAATTAAGGTTTTTATTAATTTATTTTTGTTTGTTTGTTGCCAAGGGTAGGTTTTATGATTCGAATTAGACTATGATTTAGGTAAGAGTATTCCTGATTAGTCAAAGTTTTACTAGACATAGGCCTCATGTAAGAGCTATCATTAGATTTAATTTCTATGTAGGTTTTCACATACAGTGCCGATGGCAGAGTTATTGAATGACTATTAGCTCACACAAGTAGGCATTAGCGGCATCAGTAAGAGTTCCCTGCTGATGCAAATGTGATTTAAATATCTTAATTCAATTTATTCATTTGTTTTGTTTGGTTTGTGTTCAGGGCCAGTGTGGACAGCCAACTTTGATGACATCCCCATGGACACAGGTACATCCACAGCTCCAGCCTCCAGCACCAACAACCCCACTGCTTCCTCTCCTATGTCCTCTTCCACCTCTTCATCAGAAGTCCTACCTGAAGCAGCATGGAGCGCCTCTCCTGCTACCTCCAACTCTGAAACAGGCTGGGCTGATTTCTCCAACTTCACTCCTGTCAGGTGGGATATCCTGATAGTGTCTGATTTAGTTTGCAAAAAGAACATTGCTTGATTTTGACTTTCACTAGCTTTAAATTTGAAAGAGTGCTTATTAAACTGAAATTTCTGTATTTCTCAATATTTCAGCCCCAAAGACCCTCTGAGATGCAACTCCCCTGTTGCTATGGAAACCAGCATAGAGACATTGGACCCCCTTGGTGTCAATACACCCATGCAACCTGAAGGTGAGATGTATAAATGTGCATGTTCTTAGGAGACTTATATACACCTATGTGATCTTATGAGACATAGACACCAGGAGTCCTTGAACATAAAAATACCGATGGCCCGACTCTGTCCAGTTTGACAACCGAACAAACTGGACATATGAATGTAATTTTACATTCAGTAACATGTGATTTCACGTGTCTTGCCTTTACGTAGCCAAATCTAAATAACACAAAATGACATTAGGGTTTGCCTAATGTGCTTGTTCGTAATTTTACCTCCACATTGCATTTGAAAAGAAGCAGTCAAGATGCGATGGAAGTATATACTTTTAGTTCAAGATGTTCAACAAAACTATTGAATTAACGGTTTAAGTATTCTAGACATTTTTACAGGGTCCCTCCACAGGCTCAAAAGTAATCCGACAATTTTTTTGAAAATAGGGATCTATAGGGATTTGGCAGCATTTTGATTAAGAAAATGAAATCAAGGCTGTGTGCAGTCTATGTCCAAATAAACTGCCATATAACCACTGAACTGGAGCAATGTATAGTCACAGTCAGCAGACATATTTGAACGTGTACCTGCAGAAGAATAACTGTGCTGCTGCTAGCAGTGCTAACATTTGCCACATATGGCAAACCGGTAGGATATTGTTTACCTGCTAGCGCTGTGATCCTGCTTTGTTTGTAAAGTTAACAAAATTTGACATGGCAATGGCAGCACAAGATATCCATCCACTCAACTTTGTTCAAGGCAGCTTTTCACTTCTATTGGCTAACATTGTTTCATTATCATTTAAATGAAGAAATCTGCATGTGATTTCCAACCAATTGTAACACTTTTTCTGTGGAGCAGTAAATTTCTTATTCAGGCTTACGAAAGACACCAGTGAGGGAAAAATAAAACAGAGGTTTCTTTCTCAAACTATGACAGACTTGCATACATGAATTCTAACGTGGTGAAACACATTCTCAGGTTGAATACTGATCTGTATACAAGCCGGTCTGATCAACAATGTTTTGGATTTGTTTATCAGAAATGAACAACTCAAAGTCAGCTGGTTGGTCTGAATCTAAAGCAGTATCACTGACAGATGCTGAATTCTTGGTATACTGTTTGGCTTCCTGTTCATTTCATGCTATACATGATTACTAAACACACTAATTGCAACTAAATGGTTTACACATGCCCTTGCTGGTCAGCTGCTGCGCCACAACCATGTGCGTGACCTCTACCACATGACAGCCACATGTCTGATCTCTGCCTCATTCCTGTGTCAGACCTCTAAATAATTTTATGAAACGGTAAAATATATTTGTTTGCGTTTGGCAAATATTATGTTGTCAAACTGAGCAGTAAATTATTTCAATTTATTGTCTTTCAATTTAGATGTTGGGGTGTTTCAATATAAGTAACTAACAACCTTCTATCAAACAAAAAAGCAACTACAGAAAAACAAACCGTAAGCTGTTCTGTCTTATCTCATGCATGTCTTGCAGTTTGAGGTCTCTTTCTCAGTTGGGAACAAAGAACAAGACCTGGGCCTTGAATCCCTCTATTTCATGTCTAAAGCGTTATAGTCTACATTTTTACGATCCAAAAATCGACATGTTCACAAGTTATGTGTCTACTCTCCATGATATGCATGAGTGTAGATGGAATTTCAGTATCAAAACTGTATCACTCACTTCTCTGGCTGTTGTATCTTTGTGTGTCATTGTCACCAGTACAATGATCCTGATTTTAATTAACCATTAGGCATTAATTAGATCTCCCTATTCTGAATGTACGCCTAAGGCTTAAGTCAATTTAAAAAAAATAGAGCTAAGGTAGTAACAAAACAAAATATTGAAACAATGAAAATTGTTTTTAATTAATTTTGTCTGGGTTGTGTCAGTGATTAACACAAACATTGATTCTAATGCATCATGTTTTATGCAATGTCAGATTTGTTTTTTAAACTCACACTTGGAACAAAAATGCCCTTTTTTAAAAAAGTCAGAAAACTGCAATAATTAAAAGTTGTATTATTTTCCACTGTCGTTGAACTAGATTTTTACAAGGAACATCAGTCCTGATCAAAAGTAACATATATTTGTTCAGAATTTCAACTCTTTTGGTGCCAGTTTGTTTCCAAAACTCTACTGCAGTTTTAAGGGACATAAAATATGTTTCATACTAAATGTTTAGAGAAAATATTTTTTGCATTATTACAGGCTGAAATATGTAAATGATTTGAAACACTGATTTTGATGTTTTCAGCAGTATAGGATTAAAAAACATCCCTCGTATCATTACTTGTAATGTAAAATATTCACTGTTTTTTATTACTCTGATGAAAATTTTTACCATCTGATTGGCCTGTTACTTTATATTGCTTCAGATAACACAATAACATGAGATTACTTAAACACAAATGAGATTCACTTTTTCAAATTGAACAACGTTCATCCTCTTCAGTCCTCTAAATCCTCTTCATCAGCAGGCTCAATGATAAGCTCCAGGGCTTTTTGCTCTGTGAACTTCAACTTTCCAGGTCAGATATAAAATGGCCAGTGCCTCCAAACTACACGTATGTACTAGTGCATCTCAAAAGATTAGAACATTGTGAGAAAGTTTAATATTTTTTCATTAGTTATTTAAGATAAGTAAAATATAAGTTCTGAACCCATTACATCTAAAGTTAAATACTTCAAGCCTTTTTTATTTGAATTTTAGTGATCGTGGCTTATAGCTCATGAACATCAGAAATCCAATGTCTTTCTATTCAAGCAGTATAAATGCTGTCTGTATCTCAGTCTAGTTTAGTACACACAACCACAATCATGGGAAAGAGTGCTCAAGTTAAAGTTTTCCAGAAGACAAGCACTGATACCCTCCACCCACCTAAGGTGTGGGTGAGAGAGGACAAGAGAAAGGAGGGTGGAATGTGTGATTTGTAGTACATTTTAATTTCATTCTCTAATTGCACATATACTAATGTAAGTATACATACACACCACACACTGACATCCCTACCAACACCCCTAAACCATTTTACTTATATACCTTTGGATTTATTACCAATGGTCTATTTTGCCTTTAAGGTCCTTGGTCTAAGTTTTTTGTACACAGGATATTACTGATGAATAATAGGAGCTGAAGTTAAAATTTTAAAATTCCCCTCAAAATACACACCTTTGCCAAATTTAATGCAATAAACACAGAAAATTTATTAAAAAATGCCAAAATTATAAAAAATGAAAAGGGCTAAAATGTCTCGTGGGTACATAAAGTTTGACACAAAACTGAATACAGAAAAACCCACAAACAAGCAGAAAAAAGGTTGGTTGCCTTGAAGGCCCAGTAAAGCATCTAAAAGGAGGAAAGTCATTTGCTGATAAGCATGACTTGTTGTTTGACTCACATTCAAGTATTAAAACAAGTCCTTATATTTCTAATTATGTTAGTTTGTCCAGTTGCTTTTGAGCCTGTGAAAATTGACTGTAAAGAAAAAAAATGGTTATACTTCCTAAACAGTTGATGCAATATGTTAACCCCATGAATTAAAGCTGAAAGGCTGCACTTTAATCATATCTTGCTGGTTTATTTTTTAAATCCATTATTGGACTATATGGGGAAATATATGTACAGATACAAAATTAGAATAATTGTTGCTGTTCAAAAATGTATGATCCTGATAGCACCATTTGTCAGGGTAGCTGTGAGGTTGTGTTGAAGTCTTGCCTGGTACTTCATGTCACTTTTCTTACCACCCCCAAGACTGTGATGGCTGGTTGAGTCCCAGTGAGGCTTCTTCCTCCTCCACCTCACCTAAGGATTGTGGGACACCTAAAGCAGAGGAGGAAACGACCTGTTCTGAGCAGCGCAGTATCACAGAAACAGTCATCAACGGCTCAATGAAAGAAACCGTCAGTCTCACTGTTGATGCCAAGACTGAGACCGCCGTTTTCAAGAGGTTCGCCAATCACATCCACACAAAAATGACACTACAGACTTGTGCTAAATGACTGGATGCCGTGAGTAACAATTTCAATGCAAATGTTGTAGTTATGTTCCAAAAACTCAAGAGGTAACACTAGAATGCTCTTAGATTATGGCATCTCTACCAGAATGGATACTTGTCAGGATATGTTAAAATAGTGTTTCTCATCCGCTGTATTATGAATGCCCCCACAGTATTACACATTCACAACTCCTGTAGTGGCGGTTTTGACATCAAAATCAGAAACCAACCGCAGGTGTATTAAACAAATCAATTAATTCTGCTCATTTGCTTGAGCTGGTCATTGCACCACCCCTGATCGTACCAGTCAAATGTTTGGACATATCCTCTCGTTCAGTGTATTTTATTCATCTAGTTATTTTCTACATTGTAGATTATTACTGAAGACATCAAAACTATGAAAGAACACATATGGAAATATGTTGTAAAAAAAAAACATGTTAAGCAAACCAGAATATGTTTTATATTTTAGATTCTTCAAAGTAGCCCCCTTTTGCTTTGATGACAGCTTTGCACACTCTTGACATTCTCTCAGCTTCATGAGGTCGTCTCCTGGAATGGTTTTGAATTAACAGATGTGCCTTGTCAAGAATCAATTTGTGGAATTTCTTTCCTTAACGTGTTTGAGACCATCAATTGTATTGTGCAGAGGTAGGGTTTGTACACAGTTGACAGCCTTGTTTGACTATTGTTGGCATCCATATTATGGCAAGAACCACTCAACTCGGTAAAGAGAAACAACGGTCCATCATTACAAGACATGAAGGTCAGTCCATCCTGAAAATTTCAAGAACTTTAAATGTATCCTCAAGTCCAATCGCAAAAACCATCAGACGCTACGATGGAACTGGCTCACGTGCGTCAAATCAATAAAAACCATGGAATGAGGTTGTCCAAACTTTTGACTGGTACAATATATATACACACACACACACACACACACACACACACACACACACACACGCACGCAAAAAAAAAAAAACCTGTAAAGGGAGAGTTCAACAACACTTAAATATGTCTTATTTTTTCCTTAATTTGCAATGCCCTGTCACAAGTCAGTTCAAACACAAGGGGCAGTTATTTAATACTTGATTTTTAATCATGCCTCTGTCAAGAAATACTTACTTATCCTAAATACCAAAGTTTGATTGTCAAGTTGGTTGTCATATCTTTTCGTCTCCTTGTTGATACTGCATTATATTGTCTGTTTGTCTAAGTAAATAACAATAGTCTAATGAACTGAGCGACACTTACAATCTGAGCTTCCCCTCTCTCTCTTGCTGTGCGTTGTGGGTGTGGTCTTCTTCAGAGTGTTGAAATCTTATCGGTATGTACAGCCAATCAGAGATCAGCCTGCAGCCGTGATGTAGTCTTGTTGTCACGTCAACCACCAACTTTTCTTTCCCAATTTTGATCTTCTTCTTTGGTTTCAACTCCTTTTTTGTTTATTTCATTATCTCCATTCTGCATGTGTTTCTACCAAAATTGATTTCCAAGTCTAGTATTTTCTTTATTCAATTTTGGCTCAAGTTTACTAAGATGGCCCTTATTTTTGTTTATTTATATGTAACAGTCCAAGCTAACAGGATTAAATTTTGAGTTGAAATGATACACTGCCTGAAGTGAAATTGCACTTTCTGAAGTGACCTTAACCTCTCCACTGTTGGATTTTTTTTGCTTACAAATGGCTTCATAAATATTTGTATTAATATGTTTATTTCATTTAAACGGTTTGCACTGTATTTTCCTACTTTCTTTTTTGCCTTTGACGCTTAGTCATTGTCTCCATTTTGAGACTGACAAAGATTAAAATGCACAATAAAAGATATAGCTGCTTAATAATTTTTTTTTTTAATGTGCTGGCAAGAGTTGAGTCATAACAGGCACACTGAAAAAAATCTGGTCATTGGGTACTGACCACAGCTGTGACCACAAAATTTATTTCCGATAATGGTACAATATGACTTGGCCTCGTGCTTGCACAGTGACAAAATTCATCTTTTCTCTCATTTACAAAAACTGTCTACTCTTTACAGTTCTTTGAAGCTACAGGATCCTTTAAAGGATTACACATAATGCTCAATATGACAGTAACCATAGAAAAAAGGATGCCTTTTTTTTAGTTTTCAGATGCTGCTAGTTTGAACCCAAATTAAAATATGGATAGAAAAGTTCTACTAATATGACCTTTGTAACTAGATGGGAACTTACAGATTGCAGTCCTCCTCCAAAGCCAGTGCCCTATCTTGCAATTTTCAAGAAAGTGTTGCGGATCTCCACCAGAATTAAATGGGTTCTTCCCTTGTCTCCCCCCTTACTAAGTTTAACGAAATTTGACCTGGTGATTTAGTTTCAAGCACTGAAAATAAACCTCTGCTTTGGTTCCCACCTTGGCAGAGGAATTGGAATAAGATATGAGTTGCTTATTGGAGCTATGACTATGTTGTTGAGGAAGAAACTTTACTTTTTTGTCTTTATTTTTCACATTGAACATTTGCATAATAGCCATATCCTTTAAAGTTTCATTAAGATTCAAGCTAAATTAATAACTGTGTCCCTTTTTTTGTACATTAGACGGTGTTAAAGATATATGTGATTTAGTCAGTCGCCACCAAGAGTACTGTTAACCGAACATGAAGATAATAGTGCAAGTGTGTTTTGTGAATAATTTAAATATGGCTCCAAATAATGCAACCATGATCATTAGTTTTTCTTAATTGGATGCCTGTTTTTTTTATAACATAAAATCATGTTTTCTGATATTGACAAATGCTAGATAACTGTTAAGTAGCATGTCAAATTTTGGATTATATTTGGATGTTTGTGGGTGTTTTGCTTTGATTGAGGTCTCATCAAGATTATTGGTGGTTCTCTGAGACAAAGCAAGACTGACGGCTGATACATTCAATTTTGGTCCAATCAGTGTCCAAATCAGTTTGTAGGCCTGCCTACTATTTGCTTGCTCTGTAGCTATAAAGTAAACAGAGTATCGTAGCTAAACAATCAAAACAGTTGACTTTCTCCATTTGCTGTACATTTTGATTCTTCTATGTAGAGTTCACAGTTATTCCATTTTTAACACAACCATCCTTTGTTTTACTATGTTGTCAGTCAGTTCAGCATGCATCACTGTTCACATCTCACTGTGTTCTATGTGTTCTCTGGGTAAAGTGGTTGCTATGAATAGCTTATTATTGATGTATTCATGTTGTTGTGTGTACCTCTGTGTTCCAGTGATGAAGAGAAGATTGCCTCCTCAGAGAAATGCTCAGTAGTGGAGTGTGTGGATTCAGAGAGAACAGGCGTCAACAGCTCAGCTGCAGCCTGCTGTCCCAAAACAGGGTCAGACACCTCACACACACAGACACCCATGCACACTACTGACTTGAGTAAAAAAAAAAAAAATTAAACAGTGCCTGCACAGGCTCTGCAGTGCTCTGTACTACTCACACAGTAATGCTCAGTCACATATCTCTGGCTATGAAATGTGGGGGATTTAGCAGTATAAATTTCTATGGTCAAATGCTGTTTTAAAATCTGACAGTTTTCGTTCCTTTATAACTGTAGCAGTGAATACATTTATAGCAAGGTCACACCCATTAACTTTTAGGTTTTCACATTATTTTTTTAAGGAAATCCATGAGTTCAGCTGTTCACAACTGTTCTGACTTCAAGCTGAGTTGACATGGATTAACAGTGGAACAAGATATCAGATACTTTCACTTTTATCGTGTGTATGATGCAGGTAGAAGCAGTGCCAAAGTCCCATGTTTAATGTATGGTTATTTGTTTGAATAAATGCAGACTTTTCATTGTTTTACAAATTCATTGTTGAATTTAAAAAGCGTCTACAAATCAGGAAGTCAGATTTTCCTGTTAATGATGCGTTTAGAATATCCATCCATTCATTTTATTCCACTTATCTGAGGTTGGGTCGTGGAGGCCTTTTCCAAATCCACAAAAACACGTGGACTGGCTTTTTGAACTCCCATGACCCCCTTAAGCAGCTCTGCAAGGGTGAAGAGCTGGTCCACTGTTCCACGACTAGGACAAGATCCACATTGCAAGATCCACATTGCTCTTCCTGAATCCGAGGTCCGACAATTGATTGGAGCCTCACTTCCAGCACCCTAGAGTACACTTTCCCAGGGAGGTTGAGATGTGTGATACCCCGGCAGTTGACACAAACTCTCTGGACCCATTTCTTTTGAAAATGGGAACCACCATCCCAGTGTGCCACTCCACAGGCATCGTACCCAGTGCCCATGCAACACCGAAGAGACATGTCAGCCAAGACAGTCCAGCAATGTCCAGAGCCTTTAGCATCTGCAGGCAAATCTCGTCTGCACCTGGAGCTTTACCACTGATGAACTTCTCGTCTACCATGGCAACCTCTACCATGGATATAGACAAAGATTCCCTCGAGTCTTCAGGCTCTGCTTCCTCAGTAGAGGACATGCTAACCAGGCTCAGAGTTCCTCGAAATGCTCTTTCCACTGCCCGACAATGTCCCCCATCTGGGTCAGCAGTCCCCCCCCCACAACTATACACAGCCTGGGCAAAGCCCTGCCTCCCCTTCCTGAGGCGTCAAATGGTTTGTCAGAACTTCCTCTAGGCCAACCAGAAGTCCTTCTACACAGCCTCTCCAAACTCCTCCCACATCCAAGTTTTAGCTTCTGTAACTGCAGCAGCTGCACCCCTTTTGGCCGGCCGGTACCTGTCTGATGGTTCAGAAGATCCCCGAGCCAACCGGGCCTAAAAAGCCTCCTTCGTCAGCCTGTGAGCTTCCTTCATCGCTGGTGTCCACCATCAGGATTTTTGGGTTGCCAGAGCAACAGGCATTAGTGACCTTCTGGCCACAGTTCCTAACAGATGCTTCTGCAATGGAGGCTTTAAACATGGTCCACTCAGATTCCATGTCCCCAACCTCCCCAGGATGCAGGAGAAACTCTTCCGGAGGTGGGATTGAAAACTCAATGGACAGGGGCCTCTGCCAGATGCTAGCAGCTCACCCTTACTACACGTTTGAGTTTACCAGGCCTATCCAGCAGTCTTCACCACTGGATCCAACTCACCACAAGGTGGTGGTCAGTTGACAGCTTTGCTCTTCTCTTCACCTGAGTGTCCAAGACATACGGCCGCAGGTCTGATGATATGACAACAAAGTCAATCATTGACCTTTGGCCTAAGGTGCTCTGGTACCAGGTACACTTATGAGCTACATTATGCTCAAACATGATCTTACTTATGGCCAGTCTATCACTATCACAGAAGTAACAAAACACCACTTGGGGTCAGATTGGGCAGGCTGTTCCACTCAGTCACTCGCCTCCAAGTGTCTCCGTCATTGCCTGCGTGAGCGTTGAAGTCACCCAGGAGAACTATGCAGTCCGCAAGTGGCACCTCTTCCGGGACACCACCCAGACTCCAAGAAGGCAGAATACTCTGAGCTGCTGTTCCGTGCATAAGCACTAATAGCGGTCAGCGTTTTCCCCTCTGCAACACACAGTTGCACAGAGGCAACCCTCTCGTTCTCTAGAGAGAACTCCAACAAAGGAGCACTCAGCCAGGGGCTTGTGAGTATCCCCACACCCACCCGATACCTCTCACCCTGAGCAACTCCGTAAGAGGAGCAAGTCTAACCCCTAATCAGGAGTTTGGCTCCTGAACCCTTGCTGTGCGTAGAGGTGAGCCCAACTATATCTAGCTGGTATCGCTTCACCTCCCGCACCAGCTCAGGTTCCTTCCCCGCCAGTGAGGTGATGTTCCACATCCTCACAACTAGTCTACACCACCAGAGGGCGGTTTGCCTAGGTGCCCACTCCTGCCTGCTGCCTGTTGAGCATAGCATCCAACCCTGATTTCCAGCCCTGTGGGTTGCTGGCTATGCCTGACCAAGCCCCACAGGACCCAAGTCTCAGCCACCAGACACACTAATTCTTTACTTTTATAACAGTTAACTGTTTAGTGTTTACATTTTTCTTTTGTTTTTCTTGTGTCCTGTAAAGCAGTGAGAAGTGTCGGTCCACTGTGGAGCTTCCCAATGGTCCTCTAGAGGAAATGTCTGCCGTAGAGGAGGCAAAGTAAGCCTGATTACCTTTGTGAAATATGAAAGTTTGATCTGGTGTTTGAATCTGAACCAAGAAACTCCTTAACTTTTACAATATTTTTACAAAGTTTTAGTCTTATTAAGATACATAAAGACAATGCAAGAAACATGTACACTGCATTCAAAACAAATTCAAAACAAAATGGCAAAGTGCAAAGGGAGGTTACAATAAATGCTTTCCATTTTAGCCACCAAGAACTACTTTTTCCCCAAAATGTTTGTGTTCTCTAAAACTGTAAATAATTCCTGTATTTTCTTGATTCCTGTATTTCAAGACATTCAAAGACACTTAAAGAAAGAAATGCATATGTATGGTCATGATAAGTTCTTAAAGCAACAAGCCCTTTGGTGGTCCAAGACTTTTGTACAGTGCTATATGACAAGTACTAAGCAGTGTACTAAGTTGGCAGTGAAGCATGCCAGTGTAAAGGCAGACAAAAGTTTCTGTAGTTTACAGCTGTTCTTCACTTATTCTATTACTCTGGAATAAATGTGTTGTTTCTTTCTGTCCTCTCAGAGACCCATATCTCTCTCTTTGCTCTTCTTTTCTAGGCCAGACAGGAGTTCTGTATCCTTAGAGCCAGCTGTAAATGGGCCAGCGTGAGGATCACCTAATGCCTGCCAATGGCCAGCCTGTTCTGCCATACAGGGCCCTCCTCCTGGCCAGCCAGCAGAGGCCACTGCTCAGAGTTGTACCAATTACACACCCGCCAGGACCAGCAATACTCCTATCAGCTCATTACTGACAGACAGGTGTACAGACACACGATGAACTGAAAGCAAAATGAGAGACATACTCAAATGGATACAAAATTCATTTTTTCTGCATTTGTTTATATACTGTTGTTCTTATGAGGTGATGTGAGACTGATATCTTGACACTCAAAATTAAATAGTAATGTTGCTATAGTTAAAGAAATGATTGTATGAATAAAATATTTTATAAAAAGAAAAATGTATACAGAAACTTAAGATGAATTACCACAGAAATGAGAATAGCTGATTTGTGACCCAAACAACCAAGAAGCTGTTGTAACTGGGTTGACCTGTTATCCTGTATAACGGGCTAATACGACAGTTAGAGATATATTTACAATTCTCACCCACTGTTGGTCTGTGTCCCTGAGCAAAGGCGCTCCTATGATTTGAAACACATTTTAATAACCACAAGTGGTTTCATTTTGCTGCAGTTATTTGTAAATGTGTTTTTCTCTTGTATTCTTCTGCATTGAGTAAGATTTGACAAGCTTTTTTCTTTTTTTTTATTATTTATTATGAAACTAAGATGATGGTTATGTTTTGTTACTAAAGAGCCATACCAACACATTCTCTCCCCTTCTAGCAGGCTGCATTCATGCTAACTGGGTTTCTACCTCGCAGCTAGAAGGCCAAACAGGAGAGATGGAGTTTGTTGTCACCACAGCCTAAACTGGGAGCAGTAAATGCATTCTGCATCTGTTTGTGTTTTTAGCCCCAACTTAACTTCTTCAGAACCACAGTTCTCTTTTTTTGGTCCAAGCCTTCTCTTAAAAAATAAAAATCTGAAGCGCTTCTCAGAATATGGGTTCTCAACTTTTCAGGGGTTCTCTTCACTTCACATTTGTAGTCAATAAATTAGACTGCAGGTTGAAGATGGAGTGTGCAGAGCTGTGATTGAATGTAGAGTTCAAATTAAAGATATGTTGGATACTACATGCAGAAGCATGAAATAAAATGATAAATTCATTGAGGAAATTAGTTACCCTCTTCGAGATTAACTAGTGCCCAGCATTGTTGAGCCAGATCGAGTCACTTTGATCTTTTGTTTAAAAAGAAATATTTGAAATGGTTTCAGCTGCTGACCAAGTGCCAACAGCAGGTGATACTGTTTAGACTGACAACTCCACTCTGAAAAAACACAGCATCACTTTTTTTGTATGTATTGTTGGGTGTACCAACACTGAGAACTCATGAAGAAAATGTGTTGTGATCGCTGTTACCAGTCAAGTCAGTGCAAGCAAACATTTCTGGTAGATTACGTTCTCCAGTGAATGGCGAAGTTTTACTCTTTGCCAACAAGTTTTTGAGATAAAATGAGTGTGATATCTTAATAGATCAGGTTATGCTCTGCAGCGTTCTTGCGTGTGATAAGCATTTTAAATGTATAACTTAGTCAAACTGCTTGCTGTCCTTTTAACTCTCTGCAGTTACAAAACAAATCACCAGCGCAAGAGCAGCAAATCCGTTGGACTTAAACACCTGAGCTTAAAGCATTTTTAGGGGTATTGTCGGTTAATGCACTTTGGTTCCAGTGCAAATTGTCTTCTCTGTCTGTCCCTAAAAATCCACCGTCATCAAGCACTGTAATGACTGGGAAAGTAGCTTTCAGTTCTGGTTTGATCTCCACCAGTTTTTTGAGAAGGACATGTCTTGTACAAAAAAAAAAAAAGATACTGAATGCAACAAAAACGAAGGCACCTATGATCACTGAAACGAAAGGAGGTGGGAGTGAGATGATATGAGGCCGTATGAGTGCCACAAGTGTTGGGAATATCACCTTTATAGATGCACCATGAATGTTTGTGGATATACCAAAAAACCGGCTGACAAGATGACTCCCAGTCTGCACAAGCTTGGCAGAGTAGGTTAGCATGAGAGCATAACGATCTAAAGCACACTACCAAAACCACAGAAGAGCTTCTAAAGAAAAAGTATTGGAATGATGACCAGACCAAATACGTCACCAGACATGAATCTGGGTATTAACAATAATACAGGTGCATTTAAAACTTAGTCAATGAAAAATGTAGTGACATTCATTGCATTGGGGCCTGTATTATCATATAGTAAATGTAAACAGTATGTCAATTTACATTTTACCGTAGCTTTCAATGCAGCTGACCCACTGCTTTCCATGCCACTGTTTGGTTTTTGTTTGTTTTAATGGTTTAAGTCCATTTACGCTTCCACCATTTGTGAATGTCCCTAAGCATTGCAATTTTCACAGAGCTCTGACTACACTAAGGATTTTTGTACTGTTGGGACACTACCATTAAAAATATAGGTAATGCACAGGATTCTTAGTTCCTGACATCATGGGAGTGCACAAAGACTCTTGTACACTACTCTTGCAGTCCACAACATAGTAATTGGCGTGGTTTGCTGAGACATTTTAGAAGTAGCAGCAGCTATCAAAGGTAAATGTACCTCAATGGCAGACAGATGTGACAGTATACCAGGCCTTTATTTAAAATAAAACAAAAGCAAATTACATGTGCAGAAAGACAAAATTTCCTGTCCCTTTATACCTTCTAATTCCATGTAAACTAGAGGAATGCCAGTAGTAAGCAACTTGACATTTTCTCAGCTTTTATTTTACACGTCTAAATTTGTTACAATATGCAATAAAAATAGATTTTCATTGTATGAAACCTTTAACTTAGTTGATTTAAATCATGCGATCAAAGCACTTGACATGAACAACTGCAAAGTAATTTAGTTTTTTTTCAATAATATGAAACGTCAGACTAAAGGTGATAGTCCAAAGAACATAACTCAAAAGCTAAACCGTTGTGGTAATGAAACAAGAGAATGGACCAAGATCTCTAAGGCAGGCTGAGACTGGGCCCAGGGCCTGAGCTATGAAGGGAATCCAGCGAAGTCTGGCTCTCGGGGTTATTTGAGGCCGGTAATGTGAAGCAAATTCAACAATCACGGTATCTTTTCTTTACGTGACTTCACCAAGCTTAACTGCAGGAGGGATAAACCGCCTTACAACGCTGGTTATCAGCTCATCAAGACAACTTCTCACCTGATGAAGACCATGGAGAGGATTGTCCTCAGGAACCTCCGTCCCCAGGTGAGCCAGCATCTGGATCCACTGCAGTTCACCTTCCAACCGAACATTGGAGTGGATGATGCAGTGGTCTACCTGCTGCACAGATCGCTGACTCACCTGGAGAACCCCAGCAGCACTGTGAGGGTCATGTTCTTTGACTTCTCCAGTGCTTTCAACACAATCCAGCCTTCTCTGCTTAGGGTGAAGCTTGAAGGAGCGGGAGTAGACTGTCACCTGGCTGCTTGGACCATCGACTACCTCACCAACAGACCACAGTACGTGAGGCTTCAGGACTGTGTGTCTGATGTGGTAGTCAGCAGCATGGAGGTCCACAGGGGACAGTCTGTCCTCCTTTCTCTTCACCCTGTACACATCGGACTTCCACTACAACTCTGGGAGCTGTCACCTCCAGAAGTTCTCCGATGATACAGCCATTGTCGGGTGTGTATCTGAGGGGGACGAGCGGGAGTACAGGATGGTCATCTCTGACTTTGTGGACTGGTGTGAGCGAAACCATCTGCAGCTCAACGCCAGTAAGACGAAGGAGATGATCGTCGACTTCAGCAGGAGGAGGACACCCCGGACTGCACCGGTGAACATCCAGGGTTTGGACATTGACATGGTGGACTCATACAAATACCTGGGTGTTCACCTCAATAATAAACTGGACTGGTCACACAATACAGAGGTTCTGTACAAGAAGGGCCAAAGTCGTCTCCACCTGCTGAGGAGACTGAGGTCCTTTGGAGTGTGCAGGACTCTGCTCAGGACATTTTATGACTCTGTGGTAGCGTCTGCTATTTTCTATGCAGTGGTCTGCTGGGGAGCAGGGAGCACTGAAAGGGACAGAAAGAGACTAAACAGACTGGTCAGGAGGGTCGGTTCTGTCCTGGACTGTTCCCTGGACTCCATAGAGGAGGTGGGTGAGAGGAGGATGTTGTCAAAGCTCACATCCATCATGGACAATCCCTCTCACCCACTGCATGACACTGTGGGGTCTTTAAGCAGCTCCTTCAGCAGCAGACTGAGACATCCACCCTGCAAGAAAGAGCGCTATCGCAGGTCCTACATCCCATCTGCTATAAGACTTTACAACATCAGCATCACTGGCTGATGTTAACATAAACTGGACTCATATCATTACCACCCCAAACCATAAAATTTGCACAGACATTCTTGCACTGCTACATCTTTGCACTTTTTAAACTTATTTTTTAAGCCACTTTATACTACATTGTCTTACGGTGTCAATACTGCACTATTTCATCCTCATTTCTCATCTCTGTACATATTGTAAATATTATTAATACTGTTCTATTATTATTTTATTTCTATTACTACGTCTATTGCTACATAAGCTGCTGTAACAATGTGAATTTCCCCTGGCGTGGGGAGAAATAAAGGACTTATCTTCACCCCAGGGTTTCTAAAGCTGAATGTGAGCCTGTTTACCTAAAAGACAAGTTGGCAAAATATGAGCGATCACAAAAATGGACATGTCTAGTGGCAGCAGAGTGACATATTTTACAAGCCAAGAGCAAACTATAATATTAGAGAAAAGGGAACATTTTAAACAAAAACATTAGAGATGGTGTGGATCCACCTGAGGCTGAAGTACAGCCCTGGAGCAGCAGGTCACTGCAAAGACAGAACTACTGATTCAGAAAATATCGAAGCCTGTTACACTCCGCCTCAAGAAAAGAGAAGTCACACAACGGTAATTATAGAAAGTTTTGCTAGTAGAAAACACAAGAAGCAGTCCATTGCTGTACTGAAGCAGGAAGAACTTAAAGGATCCAACGTGTTTATTAATGAACACCTCACAAAGAAGAATGGATGGAATATTGTCATGTGATGGATGCAAAATATCACGTACTGCTTAATTCTGCTACGTTCTGGACAGTTTATTATGGGAATGGAAACGTGAGTGCATCGAGGATAAGAACATCTGTTTCCAGCTGACAGTCTGGGTGATGAAGAAGTCATTAGTTTGACTCAGAGCTGATGAACATAAACTTAACTCCTTTCAGTATTTAAGAATGTAACATGTATGAATTCGACCGAAATGTGGATCCTGATAAAAATGTATTTAATAACATAGATCATAGCTGTAAACATTATACAGATCAGAGTAACATTATTATCAATTATTGATTTTCACAGCAGAAGTTCATGCACAAATTTTGATAAAATCAGAGAACATTTAAGTCAAATGAGGGATCAGTTTAATATAATAGCAATATCTGTGAGACTTGGCTGAATGAGGGAAAAGTGTAGATTTTGAGATTAGTGGATTTAAATTATATGAATAGGGAAAACAAAATGGGAGAAGTGGCACTGTATGTGGATAAACATTTCCTTTAGAGGGTCAAGGAAATAAAGATTGCTATAAGTGATGTTTTAGAAGGTGTCATGTTGAGCGTGTTCATTTTTTGAGATGGAAGACAAACTACTTCTCTCCAATTAAGCAGTTTATTTTGTAAATATCAGTGTCTCAAAAGAATCTTGTACAAGGACCTTTTCTGTTTGGAACAGCCTCCCAGAAAAGGATAAAGTCTGATATGAACACAACATTTTATACAGTATGGTGAAATGCTGTTGGTTATAGAACACAAACATCTAATTCAAATATTGAAATGTGATTGGCTAAAGGTGGGGATAAACCGACTCAGTTCTCCCATTAGTTGGTGCACAGATATGTCCATATCTCTTGGCACACGATTCATCCAATCTCCAGAAGCCGCACCCTGTAAAAATTTTATTTTCATTTCATTTCATTTGAAATATATTGGCTTTAAAGGTTTGTTCTACAAGTGTGTGGTTGATGTTTATCAAATAGGCTGAACACATTCAGGTCACACACCATAAACTGCAGACAACATGTAGTTCTGGTATATAAACACTGGACTGATTTCATTCTTTGAGTATTTAGCAATACCAACATTTCTACTATGGAATGTGAGGATCGATAAAATACCATCAGTAATAAAAGCTGTTGTTCTGTATTACTTTCCATTGTATTTGCCTTTTTTCAGTGTTTTCTCTTTATTTACGTGTTTGAGAGGGAGAGGTTTGGCCTCCTGGTTTGTGTACAGTGCCAAACTGACCTGATGCTGATTTACAGGAGAATTCCTGTCAAACAATGGACAGACATCACAGATCACCTGCACAGCAGTTTAAGAGGCTGCTCTGTTGTAATTAAAATTACTGTAGAACTCATACATTCGTTGGAGAACATTTTAATAAATAAGTGAGTTCCTGTACAGACTGAAGGCTGACATCTAAGCCAATCAGCTGTTAGATCAGGTGAGCGACACGTTCCCATCATGCCTTGAGGCTGTGCAGTACGAGTCACGGGAGCTAATTGTTTTTAATGTTTTGTACACATGAGGAGTAGACAAATATGAAGAAACTTCTGGACTTTCTCATAGCTACAGGACTGTGTAAGAAAATCTAGAGGATTCTCTATGGACTACAAATAACATCCAGTAGGGGGCAGCAATACCCCAGTATGCGTCTAGTCTGCCTAATTCAATGAAGAAGAGTCACGGGAGCGTATCTGCCATACGCTAGCGCCATCTGCAGCGTTTTGATCTCACGATATTACGTTGGAGAGACGTCAGACCAAGCATAGATGTCGGTATCAGAAATCTAACCAGCATGCATTGTGGTCGAAACTGCGCAGGTCAGGCTCAGATCGAATGAGCCTATTGGTAGGCCGCATACTCATGAAATTTTTTCTCCCCGTCTTTAGTCTGTCAGGCAGTAGCGCCTCCTGCCGTCAAGGCCCTTGAAATGACGACTAGTCCGAGATTTGAAGCGCTTTCAACACTGCAAGGCCGACTGTCTGCAAACACGGGGTCTGAATTGCCTGCGGACCAGGCTACTGCCTGACAGACATTACACAGGGGCTAAATTCATCAATGTCATAACAAGTTGTGTTGAGAGCTAGCTAAGCTAGCCGGATGCTCGCTAGGCTTGCCTCAAGATCGACGTTTGGCAAATGCCTGTGCGACTCTCCTGGTTTAAAGCGTCTGTCGGCCATCTTTCACTCATGCAGTGTCCAGTATCTGTGTGAGACATGCAGGATCGATATAACGAGGTAGGCTTTGTCCAGCAAATACTCGGTTTGAATTTAGTGCCCAGAAGAAACGGCACACACGGAGGCAACGATACATCTCTGAGCGACTTCTCAGGTGGGCTAATATTTAGTAGCTTGTTAGCTATAGGTGCTATGTTGCTGTGCTAACATATTTGACTCAAATGTATAACATTTGAAATCCCGTCTTGCTTTTTTGTATTGAGCGAAGGCGACGTTTAAATGTGCTCCACTCTGGTGTGTATCTATAGGTTATTTCCTGGATGCTACTGTGTACATGGTAGAATTGTGTAAATACTGCAGCTTAGTGAAGTTAGCTAACTTCCTGCTTCATCTAAACAGTTAGTTTAGCAGTGTTAAAGTAACGCTTAACAAACGTGTGACATTACTTAAGACTTTGTACATTCAGTCAACAATTTGAAACTAGTATATTAATTGACATTGCATTGAATATATTTGAGCTCCAGTTACTGTGGGGGTTTGTGAACAAGAAAATGTTTGGCTGTCAATATACTGGCAATAAGTTAATTAAAAAACAACACTGTCTAAAAATGTTCTTACATATACTGTACATACGGGTAGTAAAAGAGTCAGTAGCAAAAACAATTATATAGAAATGTGTCTTTTAAGATGCAAAATGGACACAATAAAATAAACATCTGAAAAATACTGGTTGTGTACTGTTAATTGTGCTGCCAGATATGTGGCACCAGTGTAACCTTGTGTACGTTGTAGTCTATGTGAGACTGGATTCTACTGTGATTGTGAGATTGCTTAATGTAGTAATGTTGAATACAGTCTCCTAAACTGTACCTTGTCCTCTATCTATCTATCGATCTATCTATCTATCTATCTATCTATCTATATATATACACACACACACACACACACACACACACACACACACACACACACACACACACACACACACTACCAGTCAAGACACACCTTCTCATTCCGTGGTTTTTATTTAATTGTTTTGTACATTGTAGATTAATACTGAAGACATCAAAACTATAAAAGAATACACATGGAATTAAGTTGTAAACCAAAAAGTGTTAATCTTCCGTGTTAATCTACAATGTAGAAAATAATCCAAATAAATAAAAAGCATTGAATGAGAAGATGTGTCCAAACGTGTGACTGGTAGTGTATATTAGGATGCATTGCATTTAAGTGAATTTAGCATTCATGAGCGTTTTTATATACACGCTCATATATATATATATATATATATATATATATATATATATATATATATATATATATACAGAGCACTATTTTAATTCTTTAAGTATCTATGTTTGTAAGCTTTTCCCTTACGTTTGTCACAGGTATGTTTGCAGACCTATTTTGGACATCCCAGTGAGCTAGAATCACGTTAATGAATAACTGCATAATGTAATTTAGTTGCTTCATAGTGCTGTTGAATAGTAAATGACTTGTTCTTTGATTGGTATATGAAGAGATGTTTGACAGCATAATTGTGTGTTTGTCCAGAGATGTGGTATGGAGTGTTTCTCTGGGCAGCGGTTTCCTCTCTGATGTTTCACCTGCCTGCAGCTTTGATCTCCCTTGTCACGCTGCGCCAGCACAAGATGGCCCGATTCATGCCTATTGCCATCCTCCTCATGGGTATCGTGGGACCAGTTTTGGGAGGAGTCCTCACTAGTAAGTTGTGTGTGTGGAATCAGAACTATAGCAATACACGGTGTGAAATGCTGATGAAATGTTTTATGAGTGGTTTAAAACTATCAAGCTGGTCAACTAAATAATGACGTAATAAGAAATTAATAACTGGGAGAATGCCACTGATGTAACTCGATTACTTCATTTTGCTGAAGAGGGCTTGTTATTCTGGTGGAGTTGTTGGAAAAGAAACACTGTGTCCCAGAGTTGAGCTCCTTCCCTCCCTCTGACGAGTACTCATTTGAAGCTTAAAAAGCATTACTGTTTTTTCAAGCACAACTCATACTAAACAATACAGCTGTTAAATCCTTGTGTTGTTTTCTTACATTTTTAGGTGCAGCCATTGCAGGTGTCTACAAGGCAGCAGGGAAGACGATGATCTCCTTGGAGGCTCTTGTTTTTGGTGTTGGACAGTCGTTTTGTGTCCTCATCATCTCATTCCTCAGGATACTTGCCACTCTCTAGCAGTGCTGAGTTATACCAGGCTGGACCTCATGTCAACAGGACCTGAGTTGAACATGTTGCAGGGCCAGATCCCTGGTGAATCCTCGGACTCATGTAAACCAGACTGGCCTGGCACATGATGTCATGTCCTTGCGATGCACCTTGGTGGATTTCCTTCAACTATCAAGGAAAGAGCTGCGTGTTATGCAGTAGTGGACATTCTGACTTACTGTTGAGCCGTCTGTATGATACTTACTGAATGTGCTGCAACCAATGCTGTGTTTGCATCACAGGACGACCACACACTACATACAGTATAAGCTACCAGCCCCAGCAGTGTGCCCCCAGGTCTTTTCGAAGCTGAGTAAAAACCTTAAGTAATCACTTAATATGTCTTCAGTTATTCATGCAGGATGTGAAGGCAGCTGTTCTTCCCTGTTGCCAGGGTTTACAGTTGCAGGTTAGCAGTAGGTTTACAATAACCTCTCTCAGGGGCTCTGTGTGTGTCTGTGTGTGTCTGTGTGTTATTCTGTTTAACTCCAACAGTCTGACTCCATGTTAGTGCAGAGACAGAATAGCTGGATGGCTGATTTTCTGTAAAAACAGGAAGGTGATGATTATATGCAAGGTTCTTGCTTTTTCTCTTGAGGCCTTACTTTCTATTTTCTGACTTCCAAAGTGGTGTTTATCTTCAGGGCAGTCTTTCTCCAACATCGTTTCTCTTACTGCCCCTTTTTGTTCTTCCTCAGAATTTTTGTTTAAATTATTGCAGGTCTGACTTTCCGTGTATTATTGTTGTCATAATTATATACAGGATCCTACATGTTTCTCTTTCTTTTTCTTAGATACAATATACATCAGAAAGGAGTACTCAAAACCGTGTCACCTTTCAAATATTACATAATTTGTAAGTTGAACAGTAAATGATTACCTCTAATGAATAATCATAACAAATACTTGAGAAAGATTACATTGAAAATACAGACTCCAAAGTAGAAACTCAAGGCAACAAAATAGTACTCCTATGATTTCCAATCAGCCTAACTGTGTGAATATGGTTCTAAAATGAACTGAGAACACAAGAATGTTCTCATGAGTGTCAGAAGAATTCAAACGGAAAGTGGCACCTGAGTTGAATCCAATAGAACGGTGTCATTTTAAAGAAAGACAGAGCAACGCAACCCTGCAAAACCAGCAGAGAGGATGACAAAACATCTCTCCAGAAATCTGGTGTCCTCCATGCAGAGAAGGATTAGACATAAAACATAGTGTAGAAAAAATATAGATATATATTTAAGCTGAATGTCAGAAATGACTGAGGTATGTTGACGTGAGTCCTTACTGTGGAGCCTGTATTCTTATTTACAGAACTCTAAACTGTTAGCTAATTTTAGAGAGCAAATACCCTAATGTTCAACCTAGAAATAATGCAAATTATTGAGAGGTGATAGAATTTTGAATAATTTGATATCCAAGTGATATTTAGCAAGAGTGTGCTCGCTTCTCTCTCATATTGTAATTTAGTGAAGACAGGAATACAGCAAAGAGGGTCTTATAGACCTGTGTGTTTCGTCCTGACCACAGACCTACAAATGCAGCCTAGAGAGACATCAGAGTTTCTTTACCTCACCTTGGTTTGTTTGTTTGTTCAGAGGTTGAAACAAGGTGGCTCCAGGCTGGTCAGGTTGCTAAGCAAACCTAGAAAACAGATGAGCTTTTAATCTTTTTTTTCTCTTTGAATGATAGTATGTTTCAAGTTTGTCATTTTGTGACAAAGAACTGATATGTATGTATATTCTAAATTATTTCAAAGTCTTTGTGGCTTTTAAATCTTTATGACCAAATATGTATTGCTAATTTATTTTTCTGCACTGAATGTGCATACTATGCGTCAACAGATGTGTATTTTCTTGCGGTTTCTATGGGCTCAATAAACTCCTAAATTCCCATTTCACTGACTGCTTTTAGTTGCTTTTGAATTTGCACATGCATTTACATTTCATATACTAACATAGGCAAGATAAAAAAAAGTTAAAAAGAAGATGGACTTGCAAATGATACTGTTTGCCACTTGGTAATGATTTAAACTAGAAATGCATTAGTCTGGACAGAAATGTGTGAAAGGTCACGTGTAACAGTGACTTTGGTTTTGATTTCACATTTATTTGTTGTATCTTCGTCTTGATGAAAAGCTGCACCTGTTCACACTTCCATTCGCCTAGTTAAGGCAGACATCTTCTCTAAACAATGAACAGGACTCAGTTACCTAGCTACAGGGTACCCCAATTAGTTCATGTTGCACTCTAAGCTTCATATCAACTGGAAGCTTCTGCAGTTTCCCTCTATAAATAAGGGCTTTCAAAGAAGATTCAGCTTTAAGATTCACCTTCAAGCCCATGCAATTTGAATTGACAGTACATTGGAACTTAATGGTATAATACCAAACAGAAATGCAATAATCAAAGAATCACACAGCAACTACCACACAGTGAAACTGGGGCTTTTGAGGGTTTTGGGCAGCTGCCAGCTTGACTCAGTCAATAATCTACCTTTCATTATGAATACAATAAAAGGAAGATATACGGCAAAAACTCTGCTAGAATCTGTGGAGCAGAGTTTGGGTGAATTACATTCTGTCATCTCTAAAACAGTTCTTGTTTCTCAGGATGGATTTTATTTCTTGTATAAGTTATTTTGCCCATGACATTCCCATGTTTTTTCTTTACTCCTCTCTTATTGCCATAATGATCTCATCCTGTGCAGCAACACTAGCTCTGCTGAAATCTCAGCTTGAGCTGCAGCTGTATTTGCACACTAACAGCATTGTTACTTGGAAGTGGCTGGCTAGTTTTTATTTTCATTTTGGTAAGGTGGCTTTGAGGAAAGAATGGAAACACATTTAACTTTCGCTATGGTACTAAAGGAGCAAGCAGCAGATTTCTGCATAACTCCCTCAAGGAATTCTTTAAACGCCAAACCAAAGATGGCTACAGTTCTTTATGTGGACCCTGTACTTTACTAGATAGACCTCAGTTCAGGAACAAAACCATGTTTATAATGGAATGAGGACTGAAAGGAGAACACACTCAGGTTATAAGGACAAGATTACTTCACTTCTTCTGTAAATTTGTTTTAAATGCTATTTATAAATTCAGTTAGCATTTGAGGTGGATTTTTTTTCATAGCTCAGTGTGTGTTATGATGCAAAAGAAATTATACATTTAAATGGTCTTTGCTTTTATGCTGTAGGTTATGAAGAATGTCTGTCTACATTCATCAGGAGATTATCACTTTGCCATTCATAACTTTGTCCCATTTGAAAAGAAACTGCCATCCTTATTAGCTGGGTGGCCTCTGTGCTAACTGGGACCGTAAAGCACGTGTCTAAATGCATTTGGATGTGAGAAACAAAATGTTTAGCGTGTAGAATTTTACAGCTTTTCAAAGGTATATTACTGTATATTACATGCTCCCAAATCATTGTCTTGTGTTGAGAGAAAAATGTCAGATGTCAGAGAAAATACTTTTATGTGAACTGTTGTAAGTAGCAGAAACTGTCCATTCAAACAGGGTGGACTGTTTCAAACTAAGTTTAACTCTGCCCTTTACATTAATTCAATTCAGTTTTATTTATATATCGCCAGTTCACAACATATGTCACCTCATAGCACTTTGCTCGTGCTGGGTGAAGACCTTGCAAGATTTAGAGATCCAGATGGGGTTAAAGTAAATTACCTTGGAGCTATTTAAAGCAGTAGGATAAAACTGGCAAGAAAATGTTAAGTCTGAGCGCAACAATCTGATTAAGTAACAGTAATGAAAGCAGCTACACAAACATCTTGATAGTACAAAAGCCAGGTCTGTTTTCCAGGAAAGGAAAGGAAAAGGGAAAAAATGAAAATTTGGACATCTTGAAAATATGCAGAACACAAATACAAACACATGTGATACTTTTTGAAATTCTGTCCATTCTTTTCAACCATAGGGAATAAGTAGTTGTTGTTCCAACACACAGTACCTTTAAAGAACATCAAAAGAAAAAAAAAAAAACACAAGTACACATTATGTCTGAAATGATAATGTGTCATGGATCAAAAATCACAAGCCAGTATTGAGCGTGTGAACAATTTTCACTGCATAATGCCACACACCTGTAAGTTATTGAATGTTATCCCACTTCACTGAAGGTCTTGTTGAAGCTGATGGACATTCAGAGGAACAGAATCACGTTGGTGGTCATGTCCATCCGGGGTACTGATGAAGAAAATAGTCCACCTTTTGCTACTAGTATCAGTATAACTTGTGCTGCCACACCTTTCCATTTGCATGTTTGCCAGATCCTCTGAATTGCTCTTTGTTCTTTTTGTCTTACCTTCTGTTACTGACAAGCAACCATATGCAAATTAACCACTATTCACCCTTGTGTTTACATACTCCCTACCCTCTGATCCACCCTCTGACATCCCTGTAAAAGGGGTGCTCTCAAAATGCTCTGGGTCGGCTTACCTTCACAGACTCATGCTCTGTGTTGGTAAGCCAATCGTATGCCCAAATACCAATAAACATCCCACTACTAACTTCGAAGGACTAAGAGTGAAATTTCTTCAACAGCACCATGTTGCAGATTGTCTGGCATGCCAAGTTTTGGGCATTCAGTGTAAAAAGACATTAAAGTGCAATAATTAGAGAACTTCAAGTGCCTTGACTGACATGTCAGCATCCAGCGTACTGACGGCCTCTTCTGGTGTATTTCCTGTCATCTGTGGTATCGAGGCATTTAAATAAAACTGTACATTAAGGTGGCCTTTTATAGTCACTGCTCATTGGTCCCACTGTGATTGTTGACCATTAAGGCCACATCTGACCAAGTCTAACATCTAACTCAGTAGTTGAGAACTTGTCATAGCTTTTAATGCCCAATTGGTGAAATTCAACCAAGTCCTTATAGGACTAACTAAACTAATTCTCCAACTCAGAAAAAGAAGACTGCTTGAATGCTGCATTTATATTTTTGCTCCGTACTCTCAGTTGTCAGTTCAGTTGATCACCAAGCTAAAATGAATGCAGTCTAAACTAACAGACTTGCAGTAAATATGTCCTTTTGAAAGTTTCCAATATTTTAGTAAAAACTGTTGTTGAGAGCAGTTCATTCAGCTGTACGATCATTTTAGGGGATGTAGCTGTGATTTTGTTGAATCATTTTACACTATGCTGGGATGTATTCCTAACACTTTAGCCTCCAAACTAGAATGCTTTTTTTTTTTTTAAATTTCAAACCTCCTTTCCATTAAAAGGTCATAATTTAGACTTTCTGTCCCATGATTTTCATTTACCATGAGAAATTATAAAATTCACCTGATTTATTTTCATTTTCCTGGCAGAAATGGGCTTCCACACTGGCCAGTTGTTTTGTACAAACAATTTATTTATTTTGAAAAGAGAGAACTTCATGTCAAGGAACTCTGTGACTGCTGACATGTTCTTGCAGTATTATGTAAGAGGAGGTGATGTGTGAACTCGAACACATCATCTGATGTCACTCTAGAAATGCCAGAAGTTTTAAAAAATCATTTACTCCACATATATTTGTTGACATTCCAGGGTTGAATGTGTTCCACTGAGTTCCACAGAATGAACGAAGTCTCAGTAGTTAATATTTTCATGAAATAAACTGTTTCAGCTGCAATATTAAGGTGTATGTAAACCGACTGGGCATAACATTATGACCGCTGACAGGTGAAGTGAATAACACTGATTATCTCTTCATCATGGCACCTGTTAGTGGGTTGGATATATTAGGCAACAAGTGAACATTTTCTCCTCAAAGTTGATGTGTTAGAAGCAGAAACAATTTGCAAGTGTAAGGATCTGAGCAAGTTTGACAAGGGCCATATTGTGATGGCTAGAGTTTGGGTCAGAGCATGTCCAAAACTGCAGCTCTTGTAGAGTGTTCCCAGTCTGCAGTGATCAGTATCTATCAAAAGTGGTCCAAGGAAGGAACAGTGGTGAACCAGCGACAGTCATGGATGGCCAAGGCTCATTGATGTACGTGGGGAGGAACGCTGGCCCAATCCAACAGATGAGCTACTGTTACTCAGATTGGTGAAGTAATTAAAGCTGGTTCTGATCGAAAGGTGTCAGAATACACAGTGAATTGTAGTGTGTTACGTATGGGGCTGCATAGCTGCAGACCAGTCAGGGTGTCTTAAGGACATAAAGACCTGGATGACCTATAATTTCTTACTACTAAATTCAGACAAGACTGAAGTCATTGTATTTGGTCCCAAACATCTTAGAGAATTGCTTTCAAAGCATATAGTTACTCTGGATGGCATTACATTGGCCTCCAGTACTACTGTGAGGAACCTCGGTGTTATCTTTGACCAGGACATGTCCTTTAACTCACACATAAAACAAATCTGTAGGACTTCCTTTTTCCACCTGAGAAATATTGTGAAAATCAGGAACATCCTGTCTCAGAGTGATGCAGAAAAACTAGTCCATGCATTTGTTACTTCTAGGCTTGACTACTGTAATTCCTTATTATCAGGTTGTCCCAATAACTCTCTGAAACATCTACAGCTGATCCAAAACGCTGCAGCCAGAGTACTGACGGGAGTTAGCAAGAGAGATCATATTTCTACTATACTGGTTTCTCTTCATTGGCTCCCTGTTAAATCTAGAATAGAATTCAAAATCCTTCTTCTGACATATAAAGCTCTTAACAACCAATCTCCATCATATCTTAAAGACCTGATAGTACCATATTATCCTAGCAGAACTCTTCGCTCTCAGACTGCAGGCTTACTTGTTGTTCCTAGAATCTCTAAAAGTAGAATGGGAGGCAGAGCCTTCAGTTATCAGGCACCTCTCCTGTGGAACCAGCTCCCAGTTTGGGTTCGGGGGGCGGACACCCTCTCTATTTTTAAGACCAGGCTTAAAACCTTCCTTTTCGACAAAGCTTATAGTTAGGGCTGACTGGGTGACCCTGACGGGGTGAGCTGGTGTTTTCATTTGCACAACTGACTTCCCCTCTTGACGTCCCTTTAGTTTGCCCCTAGTTATGCTGCTATAGGCCTAGGCTGCTGGGGAACCTCTCTTGATGCACTGAGCCCTTCTCTAACTACCTATGTATTTACTATATATACCATTATTGCATTACATTCACTCTGTTTCTTTCTGTGTCCTTTCTCCGAGTGTCCCTGGTCCCAGAGCTGGATGCTGGATGCTTCAGATGTGTGGCTGTGTTTTATGGTCCTTGTGTCCCACCCCCCCACCTCTCTATCTCTACCCCTCTATCTGTATCCCTCTATCTCTACCTCTACCCCTCTATCTCTACCTCTCTACCTCTTCTGTCCCTCTCAACCCGCCCGGCCAGCAGGCAGATGGGTCCCCCCACATTAGAGCCGGGTTCTGCTCGAGGTTTTTTTCCCTGTTAAAAGGGTGTTTTCCTTGCCACTGTCGCCTTTTGGCTTGCTCTGGGGGTCAGGCATATGGGTTCTGTAAAGCGTCTCGAGACAATTTGACTGTAATTGGCGCTATATAAATAAAATTGAATTGAATTGAATTGCCCATGCTGACCCCTGGCCAACAATAGGCATATGAGCATCAGAACTCGATCACAGAACAATGGAAGAAGGTGGCCTGGTCTGATAAATTACGTTTTCTTTTACGTCATGTGGATGGCTGGGTGCATGTGTGTCACTTACCTGGGGAACACATGGTACCAGGATGCACTATGGGAAGAAGGCAAGCCAGCGGAGGCAGTGTGATGCTTTGGCTAATGTTTTGCTGGGAAACTTTGGATCCTGCCATCCATGTGGATGGTACTTTGACATGTACCACCTACCTAAGCATTGTTGCAGACCATGTACACCCTTTCATGGAAACGATATTCTCTGATGGCTGTGGCCTCTTTTAACCGGATAATGTGCTGTTCCACAAAGCAAAAACGGTCCAGGAATGGTCTGAGGAGCACAACAACAAGTTTGAGGTGTTGACTTGGCCTCCAAAGTCCCCAGATCTCAATCCAATCGTGCATCTGTGGGATGTGCTGGACAAACAAGTCCAGCTCATGGAGGCTCCACTTTGCATCTTTCAGGACTTAAAGGATCTGCTGCTAACATCTTGGTGTCAGATGCCACAGCACACCTTCAGGGGTCTAGTGGAGTCCATGCCTCAATGAGTCAAGGCTGTTTTGGCAGCAAAAGGGGGACCAACACAACATCAGACAGGTGGTCATCATGATATGCCTGATCAGTGTATCTTTGTTTTTCTGCCCTCTAGTAGTGACTGCTGGCAACTGCAGCAACACTTACCATTTGTCCAGAAAAACAACGGCACAATGCCAATAAATCTGTATAACTAACTTGTGGTAAATGAACTGATTATATTGTTTCATTTTATTAACTGTTTTAAAATGTTCTTAGGAGTGTTCATACATTGGATGCATTCTTCTAACTTTTCTTCTAACGTTTCTGGTGCAACAACTGGAATGTCTCCTATTGTCTGAATGAAGCTTTCATCACTAGTCAAATGTTTGGAGTTTCTGATAAATTATGAAGCCATGTTTTATAAGATTTGTACTGCAAACAGTAACAAAGAAAAAGACTCAACCTTTAGATTAATTTGTCAGCAAGAGGACTCACACAGTTTTGCTTTTTAGCTAACAGACTTGGTGTGTCCAGGCGCAGGAGAATTAACGCTGCCTGCGCCTGACAGAACTGCTGTAAAGCAGGTTGAAAGAGCAGTGAGGTTCCCTACAATTAGGACCACAGCCGAGGGCACTGAATCTAGTCTGGTTACTCTTTCAACTGTGATTTGAGCATGACATGTTTTGTTTAAGCCCTACAGGTTTTATAGCTTGAATTTAAGTTCAGATAAACGTATGTCTTACATTACAACTGGGAAATTTGAGTGGCTTAAATGGAATTAGAAATTAGCTGTTAAATGACAGAGGTGAAGTTGTACAGTCTAAAGGGTAAATGTCACTGCATAAGTACGGTGTAAAACAGCACGTTCCATTTACTGCTGCTACAGGAGTTCTGCTATAAGCAGCAGCTGCTAGTTAATCAGTACATAAGGCTGTGTGCGTTGTGTGTATACGTGTGTATGTACTTATACAACTATCTTTATCAGGACAAGGTTGAATTTTAAACAGAACAAAGACCACTTGGCTGGTCTTCACTATCTCACACCGCTTCAATAGACTGTTTGAGGGACTTGAATTTAGGCTTACATTCAGAATTACACTGGTGGAATAAAGTTTTCGGACACCCCATGCATTTGTGAAATATTGCATTAAGAGTCACTCTTAGGTCTTCAAGTGCAATTTAATTTAGTACAGTCACAGCCAAAATACTAAACAAATTCTAAAAAAGCCATTAAAAACTTAAAATTGATTGGTTCCATAAAAATACATAAGAAATTTTGAGTATTGGAGCCATTTTGGTACCAACGATCCACTAATAAAGGTCACATTTTTTATTAAAAGACAAAAATTCTGTTGCCGTGCTTCGGGTCTATATAAAGCCAGCACATTTGAAAATTTTTCAGAGACAAAAGTGGCTAAAACAAGGAACCTAATGCAGGAAACATGCCTGAAGATACAGATTCTTAGCCTGGAAGGGTACAGCTGCTGCCAGACAGCCAGGAAGTGCAGATGCAGTCCAGTTTCCAGCTTTATCTTCCTCCTGCTAATGTGAGGGTACGCAGAAGGCCAGGCGAAGCATTATCTCCAGCATGTACAGTACCTACTGTCAAGCATGGTGGAGGCAGTATCATGGTTTGGGGATGCATAAGTGCTGCTGGTGTTGGTCATCTCATTGTCTGTGATGGAACATTGAACTCTGCAAAGTATTGTGCCATTCTCCAAACCCACATGCTCCCTTCTGCACATGCACTGTTCCGTTGAGGTCAAAACTGGACGTTTCAACAAGATAATGCCCCTTGCTACACATCCAGGGTCAGTAGAATCTGGCTGCAGGATCACACCTCTACTGCGTGCTAATGCGCTGACATGTGTCCAAAATGTGAATCCAACTTCTCTGAATTAACAGCAGACTCCAAGTTTAATGTTGATGTGCACAATCCTAAGTACTTTGGTGGGAGACTGGACCTCTCATTTTGTTTTTTGAAGACATTTATTCTCTCATCAAACAGGCTTTCCCAGTTCTAACAGAATGTTGGGAGGACCCATTCTCTGGTCCCAGATTCTCCAATATGATGATTTGCTTTTCTGCTTACTTTTCCAGCTTTTCCGTTTCATATCAGCGTTAACAGAATACATATATATATATATATATATATATATATATATATATATATTTTTTTTTTTTTTTTTTTAAAAAGCCAAAAAAATCTGTCATAAGCAAGCTGAGCACCTACTATACTGTAGCCCTTACAACTCTCATTGTGAGATGCTTTGAGGAGCTGGTCCTACAGCACATCAAAGTTTGCCTGCAGAGCCCATGTATCTGCAGAGCCAACAGGTCTACAGAGGATGCCATCGCCACTGCTCTTCACACTGCACCGGCTCACCTTGAACACCAGGGGAGCTATGTGAGGATGCTTTTCATAGACTTCAGCTCTGCGTTTAACACTGCCATACCCAGCAAACTGATCATTAAACTGAATATTATTTTAACAGCTCACCTGCCACCTGATCAAGGACTTTCTAACCAACCGCCCCAGACGGTCAGAACAGGAAACCACCTCACACTCATCACTGACTCCCTACAGGGTTGTGTGCTGAGGCCCATCCTCTACTCACCGTTCGCATATGACTGTGCCCCATCCATAACTAACACCATTTTTTGCTGTTGACACGACCGTGGTTGGACTTAAGGAGAAGGAGATGAATCAACCTACAGAGATGAAGTCGTGGTTTTCAGAGAACAATCTGGTGCTGAACTCCACAAAAACATAAGAAGTCACCACACACTTTTGAAGAAAATGAGCAGATCCTAAACCACCATTCATGAACAGGGACTGAGAGAAAACAGTCCCTGCCTTCAGGTACCAGACATGGCTGAACATCTCTCCTGGACTACCAACATCAAAGCAGCAGTAAAGAAGGCGCAGCAGCGATTCTACTTGAGGATCCTCAGAAAAAACAACCTGTAGGAAAAGCTGCATGTGTCCTTTTACTGCTGCTCTGTGGAGAGCATGCTGGCTTACTGTATCACTGTGTGGTTTGCCAGCTGCTCAGCAGCAGATGGGAGAGCCCTCCAGTGGATCATCAACAGCACCCAGAGGATCATCAGCTGTTCACTGTGTCTTTTGCAAGACTTCTTCAGCTCTCACTGCCTCAGTGGAGCAGCAAAATTGTTAAGGACCAATCACATCTTGGACACCATCCGTTTTACCCACTACCCTCAGGTAGAAGCTTCAGGTTCATGAAATTACAAAGAAACTGGTCTTCTAACCCAGCCCTGTAAGAGAACTATTGTATTGTATTCTATTCCCTATGTCTGTTGGACTGTTGTCAGAAAAAAAGACTTGAGGGGATGCTATATCACTTTTTATATATATATATATATATATATATATATATATATATATATATATATGTATATTTCTTGTATATCTTTATTCTTATTGTTTCGGTCTGGAACAGGTGCACAATACATTTCACTGTGCATTATACTATGTATAATTGTGTTTGTGATAAATAAAGGTCTTGAATCTTGAATCAGTATTTCTAACATTCTACAAGCTAATGATTGATCCATTAACTGAAAAAAAAATAAAAATAAGGATTGATCATGATTTTCGGCACCATTATAGTCATGAGCAAAAACATCATGCACACTGAGCCTCATTTTCTTTACAATGAACATGTATTTATTTTAAAAGGGTTAATAAGTGCCCAAGTGGGCATGAACACAGGTCAGAAGGGCAGAAACAACTCTGAAAGAGAAAACTGCCATCTTGTCTCATCAGTTGCAAACACAACGGAAAGTGAGCGGGATGAGTGGCCCCGTTATCTTCATCTGGACTGGATTGGTGGTCTGATCTTCATCTTCTTTGTCTTCTTTTACTGCTTCTTCTTGTAGTCCTCCAGGTGAGACAGGATCCAGCCAGAGGGACCCAGGATGGTCACGAACAGGACTGCCATAGCTATCGCCTGCTCCTGTTAGACACACACACACACACACACACACACACACACACACACACACACACACACACACAGATGGTTCAATATATTCTACTTGATTATAAGTAACGATTCTGTAATACCCTTAAATAATACACTGAACAGAGAACCTGGCAGGAAGACTACAGTATACAACTAAAGTGAGTACACGCCTGTGCAATATCATTTAAATGATTCAAAACTGTATCACCTCCCAATAACTGCATTATTGCTTAGCTACAGAGTATTTCCTCTTAAGAACAGCGAAAAACAGATACTTTACAAAAACTATTTAAAATACAGGCCCCAAAGTCAAAACTTAGTCCAAGAAAAGTGAATACACTGATAGTCACTGACAAAGAAGTTACAAGATCTGTGATCAATGAAACAAAAATAACAAATACTTATGGTAATTATCAAAACTAAATATTTTTCTAAAAATAACGGCATTTGAGACAAACACAAGGTACTTGTGCTTTGCCAAGAGGAATGAGCTCTCAGTGAAGAAACCCACCCTCTACTGATAAGCTTAGTAGCCACCGCCTGAGATAGATAAGTCAGGGAGGCAGGAAGAGCAAACATATCACTGAGGTTATCAAGAGGTCACCTCCTTCACTGAGGTTTTGTTATGTTAGACACAGGGCACCTCAGAGAGACTAAACAATTAGCTCTGGCGTCTTATTGGCAAAATGATCATCTATTTGGGATGATTAAACACCTGTCACTCCTAACAATCATTTCTTTCTCTGTCTTTAGTTAATGATGGTGTTGACTGTTCAGATAACTATTTGAAAAAGTGTAATTTGTTGTCAAGAACTGTTGTTAATTGTTTTTTAGTTCACCATGAATATGGTTCTAAAATGAGCCTTGGACACCAGAACTTTGGACCTAATGGACTGTGTCTATTTGCATTTCTGCATCATGGTCCCACACAGGAAAGAAATGTCAGAAAAATGATCTGATTGTGAGACTTCACAAAGATGGAAAAGGATATTCAAAGGTAGGTGTCAAACTAAGAAATCACTAACAGAGTTGCAGCAGTAATCAGGAGGAACTGAATGAGTCCTCGTATCACTAGTTAGACCTGCCGTAGTTGTAGTGAAATAACACAGGGACAGTGTATTACTTGCAGAGTGTAGCTCTGAAAAACAGATTCATGAAGAGCTTTAGAGTTGACATAGAGGTCATCAACAGAAGTCTGTGTTTGCAAGCAGTGTGAAGGACACGGCATTGTATCATCCTCTGTGGATGGTGTCTAGGAAAAGCCCTGGTATGAAAGTTACATAAAAAAACTCTCATTTAATTACTAAGATACTGAAAGAAAATAGATGCAATTAAATATTTAATGGAACTGGGTATGTAAAATTTGTGTCAATGAGTCCTGGTGACTGATTACATGTCACAGTAAGCAGAAAAACATTCTAGCTCCCTGTGTACAATGATTATTGCAACGTTTCATTTGTGCCACTCTGACCCGTCTACATCAAGGTCGTGGACTTGGCACCTGTTCAAATCTGCAGCGCGTGTTTCAGCTATAAAGGCACTGTATTAAAATTTCACTGCTTCACTTTCACTACAATATTAAACGGCGACAAGCAGTCTACTTGCTGTGATTTTTTTTAAACAGATTGAGCTGCAGCTACTGTGCACATTTCAGAATAAGTATCGCGTAATATTGTGTGAGCTAGAACGGATGTGTACGTGTTGGAATTAATCTGAATCATGGCGAGCTACTGACGCACTTATCGAAAGTGTTAAAAAAAAAATGAAGTCGCTTTTGAAGTCATAGCCGAAGCATAGTGCATGTAATATAGCATATTCAACTGTTAATATAGATTATTCATAAATCTTTTGGCAGTACAAAAACAACAGCATGTAAAGTTTGACGCAGTTAAGTGAAAGTCAGGTCTGGGTGTCATATCAGGCCAAGATGCGCGTCGACGCGCTAAAATCCCCAGTAGCATAATAACATACTAGCCAACGGCTACAAATATGTGTCCACCCAGGCGGGGACAGCCTCTGTCTCTGTCAGACAAGTGGACCGAACAGCAACTCACCCCTGCAGGGACAATGTGTTTGGCAGGTTTGGACGTCAAATTAGCCACAGGGACCACCGGGGTCCTCAGCGCGACCCTCAACAGCCGGGAGGCGGTGGGCAGAGGCATAGCGACGGTTAGATGCTGTAAGTCCGGAAGAGCCGAGGACAGGTCTGCAGGTCTACAGCACAGGTACTGCTACTGATACTGTCAGGCTGCGGGCACTGCTCTACGTGTGCGCGCAGACGTGTCTACGAAAGTGTTAAAACGTACATGTGCGCGCGCGCGCGTGTGTCACAGACATAGAGAGGGAGGGAGAAAGAGAGACATAGAGGGGGGAGAGAGAGGGGAGGGGAGGGGGAAGTCTCGAAGTTTATTGGCCGTCTCCCCCTGCGAACATATGACACCGTGACCGATGAGCGCGGGACGCGTCCTCACTTCACCCCTCTGAGGTGTTATGAGGACTCCACAGTGCCGCTGCCGAGGAGACGCTATATTGCAGCAGTGTGTCATGTTTATTTATAGATGTATACCATATAAAGACTATATTATTATTATTATTATTATATAAGAATTCTATAAATTATATATTTTGGTCATATTATTATTAGATTAATTAAATAAAGAATCGTTTTTAATTTTTATTCATTTTTTTATTCAGTACATCCATGTGTTTTTTTTCTTTGCCTGCCACATGTCAGCTCAGTGTAAATTGTGTGTTTTTGGGATCTGAAAACTGCTGCTATAACATTACACTGCCCCTTAGGTAATCAATGAAGTTATCTATCTATCTATCTATCTATCTATCTATCTATCTATCTATCTATAGTAATTCAGTTCAGTTCAATTCAGTTTTATTTATACGGTATAGCGCCAGTTACAGGTTAAATTGTCTCAAGATGCTTTACAGAAGCCATGTACAATTGCATATGTATGCATGTGCAGCTTTAATGTTTTTGACTTTGCAGAAGCACATTTCACTGTTCGTCTATTGAGATTTGCAAAATACAGCATCCATACTTGATTAAAAAAATATACAACTTTATGTGTTAGATGTGATTTGAGTACCATCCACTGGTGGCCAAAAAACTTAAAACAAAAAGAAAGTGTGCATCAGTTTCTATGTACACTGCTCAGTCCTCATTAGGATCGTGGGGGGCTGGAGTCTATCCCAGCTGACTCAGGGTGAAGGCAGGGGACACCCTGGACAGGTCACCAGTCTACTGCAGGGCTACATATATAGACAATCACACTCACATTCACACCTAGGGACAATTTAGAGTTACCAGTTAACCTCAGCATTTGTTTGGACTGTCGGAGGAAGCCGAAGTACTCAGAGAAAACCCACGCATGAACATGCAACTTCAATTACCACAGAATGTAACCGACAATTTTAGGATTCTTATAGTTTGCATAGGGTTATAAAAAAAAGGGGGTGGGGGGCATGACTCTGATTCATGGTCATTTAGTTAAGTACAAAAAATAAAGCTTCTCTGAACAAGTACATGAAGATTTATTGTCAATGCAATGTATTGATTTGTACAAAGGATTGAGAAAACATCCTCAGGAACAACGGGTCCGATATCTAAATTGGCACCATGTTATTAGGACTCTTGTCCTGTCCTGTAATGGGAGAAGAAAAAACAAGTGAAGCAAGAAAAACACATTTATATTAAGTGGTATAAGCATAACACAAAGGCCATTATACCATTAACATGCAACTTATTACATTCACAGTAATGTTTCGTTAATGGATTTGTACATTCTGTCTGTCAGCCTGTAGTGGCTGTGTTAGTCTGGTGACTGCAGTTATGAAAGAAGTCAGTTGATGTAATTATAGTGGTACGAAGTCAGTGCAGGGAGGAGGTCAGGGTGGCTGGATGGATCAAGAAAAATTTAAACACATAAAATAGACGTCTCAACATATCTTCGAACCATAAACTTAACCAAGCTGATCTTGTGCCAAACCCAACCAAGACTTTACCATAGCATAGTCATGCCTTAACAGAGTTAGTTATTTAGATTAATAGTATGTTTTACATTGAACAAGTGTGTTTAATTTCTCTTACTGTTTAACATTTGTACAGCCTGTTCAGCCTGGTGATGTCATTCTGGCTCATCTGTTTGGCAGTGCCAAATTCAACATTGGCGTTGGGGATGGGCACCATGGTGGGCTTGTTGTTCCCAGAGAAGGCATACCTGGAATTAATGTAGGGGTTGAGTTTTTATTTGCGTGAAAGAAATACGTAGAAAATACTGTTTCATCATTTTAAAAACCCGTTTGTCCACATAAAAAAACACGAAAATGTTCGCTTTATCAGCTTGTGTTTAGTCGATGATGATATACTGCAGTCATTACTATAGACGTTGTATGTCTTCTCAGATATACAACCAGGCATCACAAATAAAAATTACACCTACTGTCCTTAACTTTGCTTCAGCATTGAAAAACAGATAATACATATACTTACTTACATATAAACTAAATAATACTGTCCGTGGTTTTGGAATTATTAATAGGCACCTTCAAAGATGAATAGACACGAATGGAATCAACAGTGATTCTCTTAATGAACAGATGCTAGAGATAAAAGTGACGGTAGCTTCCCCAAACCTGTGGTATTGCATGACAGAGTTGTAGTCGTAGGGGGTGTTCAGGTTCAGAGTGTCGATCTTGTCAAAGGCATACTCCCAACCTGAGAAGAAAAGTATGACAGGTCAGAAAATACTCAAGACCTATGTTTTGATTTGTCTGTAGATCCTCAAACTTTTCATGAGTGACTGATCAGTCATCAGAAAAGAATTTAGTTTTGCATGAAGTATTTGGGTATAAAAGCAGACTGAATGTTGGCTTTGCTGTACATCAATAAGTACAGTATAAGGAGGTGGATTTGGCAGGTAAGGTTGGCCATTCTCAATGATTTGTCACTGAACCACCAGCTTGGATAAGCTCCAGTGGTCAAAACAGAGAGGGTGGTAGATGTTATTGTCTTTTGAAGTTAAAAATACAAATACAGTATAACAAAAATTTAAATAACTAAAAGAAAGAAAGAAACATCGTATACACACACACACACACACACACACACACACACACACACATTTATACATACAGAGAGGCTCAACACTGAGGAAAAACAGGGTTTCGGTGACCTTATGACTTTTGCAACTGAGATTACCAATTATATTTCGATTTGATTTTAGGAATGGCATTTGGATCAGTATATTATGGGACGTGTGAGTGAACAGCTCAGGCTCTGACCAGACTGGATGTTCTCCCACAGGATCCGGATGTGGTTGTCCCTGTCAGAGCGACATTGCTCGTGGTTGAAGCCAAGGGCGTGGAGCAGCTCATGCTGGACGGTGTTGTGGTAGAGGCAGCCCTGACGGTCCAGAGACAATGTCTGGGCATAACCACGACGGCCCACGTAGGAGTAACAGCTACATTCACACAGTTAAACAAAAAATAGTGTTGATCAAAGCAGACAGAATCATTCACGGCTCAGGTATTTCTAAGATTTGGGGGACAATAAGTGTTTTTTGGCGAATTACACATCTTGTAACTGTTAAGGTTTCAAATATCACTTTAGTCACTGGTTTAATTTTAGTGAACCAAAAGCTTCCAGTAATTCTCCCTTACAAAGTAAAAGGGTAGTAACTACACAAACAGAACTGCATGTTAGGTGTAATGAGCACAGGGGCAACTGAATGAACGAAAACTCTAAAAATTAAGTGTGTCCTTGTTTCTTCCCTGGCTTTTTTGGCCATTTGAACTAATAAGACAGATAAATAATCTTTAAATATATTTAAAGATGATGCCTAAAGGTGCCACAACAACTCAGACACTACACTCAAAGGGTACGAATACACCATTGCAGTTTTCCATTGCAGAATATTTTGGATATTTTTTGTGTCCTGAATTTTCGTACATGTTTAGACTGCTGGAATTGTCCATATACGACCTCTTTCAAAGTATTTCTAAGTGGCCCTGAAAAACTGCTGTGTGAGGACAACAATGAACAATCTTTTGTTTTTTTTGTTCTTTCGATACCTTGTCCATTAGTAATCTTCGTAACGTCACCACATATGCTAACATAATAAGTCTCTATTGTTGTATTTTATACGTGCTCCTAAAACGGGACTAGGTGCTACTTGATGCTGTTTTTGAGCACTTGGAGCTAATGTCGCAGTCGAAGCTGTAAAAGCAACAAAAGCAATCTACCACAGTCTGCACTGTGAGGCGTTTAGGGAATATTGGAAAATGTATTGTCTTTCGATAAGCAAATGTTCAGCTAGTGAGGTGTTTTTCCTGTAACCATGTGGGATCAGGTGGGTGCAACCAACTGATAATGTTTGTCGCACCAGTATGACTACTGAAAAGTTAGTCTGTAGTATAGATGTGTGATACTGGCCCTATTTTATGTGGCATCGGATCGATACCAAACCTTGCAGTATCGCACACCACTGGTGTTAATCCTGTTAAAGTCTCAAATACTGCTACTCAGCTATGCTATGTTAGCTAGCTTTTAGCAGGACTATTTTATCTGGTATTACTTCGTACTTATGATTTACAATTTAGCCACTGTCTAATTTATTTTCAATTTATTTTCAATTTGTGAACTGTTTGAGCATCAAAATCATGTTTTCAGATTTCAGGAAGAGCTAAATTTGTTTCATGACAATGCCCGTCAAACCTCTGTTCTTCCTTGACTTACCTACTCCTGTGTTTCACCCTTTTTTGCAGTCCTTCTCTTGACATTTACTCCTGTAAATCTCCTATATTATATATTTTTTTTAAAAAGGTTGGAGGTGTACTTGGTTTATTACATCTACATTCATTTGATGAACTAGCTAGCAGTGCATTGCATCGCTATATATAATACGCTTTGCCTTGTAGAAAAATTGTCATACATGGGAAGCTGCGATGGGGAAAACTTGTTCAAGAGTGAAAGTTTGTCTTGATTATTTGAAGTAATATCCAGCCACATCAAATTCAGTAAGGAAAAGTTTTAAACAAGACCTAATTAGTGCTTACATAATTGTACATATTTTGTCAACTGGGATCAACATACACAGTGTTAAGTGACAAAAAGCCTCAGTTTAAAGTCCATAATTTGTCACTACAAATTGTTCAAACCCATAGAAAATTTTAAAATCTTGTTGAGATTGAACAGTTGTATCTAAATGTGGGGAAAATTGTACAACAATAAAGAAAAATACATCTGGAGTATTTCTGTGTTTACATCATAGTGCAGGTGTAATATACATGTGAGTTGATATGTTATATCAGGGTCTTGAAGGCCTAAATTTTGTTTTGATTTGTGTTAGTTGACAGTTTACAATTATAACGCTGTATTTAAAAATGCAAACACACTTTGGCGTTATTAAGGTGTGTACAGCTTAGACAGACACACACAGATGGTTACCCGTTGTTGGACTGGATGCTCAGGTAGTCTCTCTGGCCGGTTCTTTGGATGAAACGAATGCAAGAGACGCTGTTGAATGACTGCAGGCCTCGCTCAATGATGGAGCGCTCACGAGAAGCTGAGAAGATACACAGAGAAGAGACATACACACAATATATGGTTATATCTAGTGAATATGTACATTATGTACCTGGTTATAATGTAGTGAGCTCTTTGTTTTTGTTTCACTGTAGGAAAGCTGATTATGGAGACTAATTGTCCTCTTAAAAGTATTCAACTGTGCTCAAAATTCAACATTGTTTGGTCATGTAGTTTATGCACATTAAGAAAAAAGTCCAATGTTTTATAATTATATATATTATAATATTGTCTGAGGATTTTTGCTTCGTGATCATATTTTTTTACCAATGTGAAAACTTGATTTTAAAAAAAAACTGGAATACTAACTAACATCATTCAGTTAATGCAGATACCAACCCACAATTTATTTATATATGTATATGTGAAACAAAAAATGTGTGAAATTTTCCAAATCCAACAACAGTATAACATGTTTTGTTTTGTTTTTTGTTTTCATTTTTTACCTTCAATCACTTTCCAAAAAGTCAACTTTACATTAATCAATTGATAGTAAACTCCCACGATATATTAACATATTAAAAATCTTGTTTATGGTTATATAGAGGCTCAGAGCTTTTGGTCAACTGCTTGGATTAAATATAAAATCCCTTTAATAATTGTTACTTACAATAATGTCCGGCAATGACATAGGGCACGTAGACCTTTCCGTCGGCGGATTTACTCCACATGCAGCCACGGGAGGTGCATTGATCTGCGTTCCTCTCATTTTCATTGTCATAGGCAATATCATCAATGACCAAGGGCTCTTCCTCTGTATGCACTGTTGAAGAAGGATCAGCCATTTGACCATGTATCAGTGTACTGTAAATAAACTTTAAAAAATCATAAACAGAATCATTTTTTTTCTGTGTTCATTATAGGTAGTATTATGCCCTAAAGTTACAAGAAATATGGTTTTATCATATAGCATTTACAGCGTAGTCTTCTATAGAGTGCAGCTGCACTAAATACTTTGCGGTTATAATAGCAGTTCCATGTGTTTATTGGTTTTTAGTGTACCTGGAGAAAAGACAGTTCTGTGAACCCACTTTGTCTCTTCCATATCTCACATGAACTGTTCAGTACCCCTGAGTCCATCCATCCATTCAATATCTATACACCACTTAATCCTCATTAGGGTCATGGGGGGGCTGGAGTCCATCCCATCTGACTTAGGGTGAAGGGCAGGTCAGCAGTCTATCACATGGCTACATATACAGACAAACAAACACACTTGCATTCACACCTATGGCCAATTTAGAGTTATCAGTTAACTTGAGCATGTTTTTGAACTGTAGGAGGAAGCTGGAGTACCCGGTGAAAACCCACACATGCACAGGGAGAACATGTAAACTCAGGACATGAAGCTGCACATCCCAATAAGGCCCACGGACCCTTGAACATTACAGAACTGTTTGGATGATTTTAGGATCTGGTGCAAATTTTTTCTCAGCTAAATTCTTATAAAACTGAAGTCCTTATTAATGACTAGTATCACTCTAGTCCTAATCCCCTACCTTATGTTAGTAACTTCAAAAGCACGACTAAATCCGTCTCAGGAAATCCGGGAGTACTATTTAACATCAGTCTGGATTTCAATCAGCAATTAAGTAATATAATGCACTCCTGTTTTTACCAACCTAGAAGTACTGCAAAATTGTGCAAAATTGACAAAATTCATGAACTAGATCCCTCTTGTAGTAGTACGCACATTCTCAAATGTTACTTTTGGGATGTCTTACCAACATCCTTGTTGGCCCTCCACAGGAGCTCAGAGACAGACAGATCCTATAACAGAAGGAGACGTCATTCATCAGTAATGACTCATCTGAAGCAGTATGCAAACCCGGCTGTCAACATGTAACAGCAGATACAGTCAAACTGCTGGCACTGACGCTGTCGACATCATGTACAATCTGTGTATCAGCACCTAAACTAGGAACATTCAATAAACGATGATTCAGTGCTACATTGCTTATACAAATAAATACAAAGACAGTAAAGTACACACAGTATTGAGTAAAGCACAATGAACGAACTGTGCCATCACACATGAAAAAATGTATTTATCAAAAAGTATTAGTTTGAAATAAAAAGGTAATAAAACCATACGGTAGAACACAAAACATTGCAAAAGGATTGGTTCCATTTGTAATTTAAAATGAATTTGATTATACAGGAAAACTCAGCACACAATTGTGAAATGTTTTGTCCTCCATCTTTTCATGATAGTAGAACTGAAATGTAATTTTAGAACTTTAGAATTTAAACAGATTCATCAAATAAATTAAATATTTTTTATTTCTTGCTGTTTAATTTGAACTTTTTTGCCTGCCAGTGGAGACAAGTCATATATCCATTATGATGAGTATTACTGATTTATTTATAGATATTTATTTGAAATATATTGTTATATATTTTGTCTGAAAGTAATCGTTTAATGTGGCAGTTGTAGAAATATGAACTCATTTCTTTCTTTCTCTGTAGAGAGAGCTTTTATTTCTTACAGATCTTTTTTTACTGGACTAATAATTAATGCTTACTTATCAGTGTGTAAGTAGAAGTTTTTTTTGACATTTTATTTTAATATGTGCTGCAAAGTAATTATTTTCATGATGGATTAATGTGTTGTTTAATTAGTTGGTTTGAAATACATTTTTAAAAAAAGGTCTCCAGAGGCTCTGTCCAGATGAGAAAAACATCACAGTTGAGAAGTTTAGATCATAACAGCTTTTTTACCTTTAAGTATTTTTTCTTATTTAAAAAAATAAAAATTAAGGATTACCAAAACAGTTGGCAATTAATTTTCTGTGAGTTTAATCAATTACCAAATCATCTCTCAGTTGTCATTTAAGTAGTTGAATTTTACCGCAAGCATCTTTACATGCTTTGTAAGTAAAATGCCAAAAAGTAAAAGCCACTGAAGCTGTTTGATAAATAAAGAATTAGAAAGTAGCATGAAATGGAAATACACAAGTATTTAAATTTTAAACACTTTGGGTTTTGATATATGTAATATATCTGTAGTAGATATTTAAGATATTTCAGACGTCCTCACCTCCTCTACAGCCCAGCAGTAGCTGGAGACAGCCAGGAGGATCAGTAAGCCGAGTGTGGACTTCAGGAAAACCATGTTAGCAGCCTGCAGGAGAACAGTGTTAACACCTGGATCCTGCTGCAGCGCCTGCTTATAACTGTCTGTATATCTGCTGAAAGAAACACACACATAGCTTTAGTGATAAGAAGCACACTGCATTGAAAACATACTGTCTTTTCCCACCTTGGCTAGAGCGAATAAAATCTGCTTGCAGTAGCAGAAACTGCCCTGCAAACTGCATGAGAGAGTCGGCTGTGAGGACACCTGGTTGAGTTGGTTGAGTTTCTGGTCTTTGTTCTTTTATATTTTATTTTTTATTTATTTTGTTGCTGACACCTTGCTGTTTATGGAACCTCCTTTGAGCCGTCACCATTACTTACTTACTTGACATTACAAATTATTTTTGAGTTTTTGTATTTTTGAATACTAGTTAACGGTACTCTATGAAACACTTTATGGAAACTTAATCAGTTGTATTCAGAACACACCATCAGCAGATCCACAAATCCAGCTTTGTTCACCGAGAAATGGAAAAGCAACTTAATCACAGATACAGAGCTTGCTAAATAAAGGATACAAGACTCCAATAAAAGTCCTGTTTAAGGAACACTGTCTAGTCACATCTCAGACGACAAGTAGTATCCCTGAACCACTTTTCAGGAAGGAAACAAGGACACTTGGGTTCTGTTTTATTGAATCAGCTTTCATTCACATTGTTCATCTGATTTAATTTGTAGACAGCAGACTGGAGCAGTGGCAGCAGAGTCACCTCACAGCAAAAATGTTCTGGGACGTGTCAGCTGGCACCCTTCTGTGTTGAGACCTGCCTGTGCCTGTGTGGGTTTCCTCCAGGTGCTGCAGCTTCAGGGATGCAAACACATGTATGGTGAAAACAAAGTTACTCAAGGTTGGAATGAAAAGTATGATTTTGCAATATAAGCATGTAACAAAGGTCTGTGCTAGTAAACGTTGAAATTAACATACTGAGTTTGATAATAGACAAATGTACAGTAAGTTTATTTTTATCATTACAAATGGTAACTGGAAAAACACTCAGAGAGTGCAGTACTAAGCCAAGGCTGTTCATTCCCTGACATGGCATTGTCAGAAATGCAGCATTTTTTATTTATTTATTTATTTATTTGTTTTAGAAATGCAGCATTTGTTCATTAGTTATTGAAGATCAGAAATGACAACACAATAGAATGTGGCCATTTAATATAGATGTACCCACAAACAAAATGACCTTGCACTGAGCACAGGTGTGTGTTATGCATGTGTACGTTACATACGAATACCGAATCGCGGACCTAAATATGTAGCGGGCTGTGGGAATTGATGGGACTCAGAAACACCCCCAGATTTGAGCAATTGTTCTTGTATCATTTCCAACGGATAAGTCATGATAAGTCCGCAGCGGTCAATTTGTAGTAGGACTGCAATCGTGATCATCAGGAGGTAGCTGACGTAGTGTTCACTTGTAGTCATAGTTACAGTGATGCCGTGCCGCTATCTGGCAATGATACTTGGATACAGAAATCTTTCACAAATCTGTGGATCCAGACATGCAGCAGAGAGCGGCGACCAGGGATGACTCCACGTCCTCTTCGGGAAGCGGGGCAGGTTCCACGTCCTCTATCTGGAGGGCGGTGAGTAAGTCCTCGATCCGGAGGTTTAGTAAGTGTGCTGTGCGGATCCAGCCTTTATTGCAGTGGTGATGGGGATGAGCTAAAAGTGTGCATCCCAGCAGCTGCTCTCCCTCTGCACTGATCATCTGCAGTGCAGAGAGAGAAAGGGGAGAAGTAAACAGGCAGAGGAGCAGGAAGGAGGGATCAAATAGAGTCCGTGACAAATCCATTAGAACTAGCAGCAGAAAAATGTGATCAAGTGACAAATGCAGATGTGGTGCCTTTATCATAGTAACACAGACAAATGTAAAAAAAATAGCTGCATGATAAATGGCACAGAACAATCTGCAACAGTTCCCAATTTGATGTTTCTTGTATTGTCCTATAGCATAATCGTATGTTACTACACTATCTAGTCTGTATATTGTATGTTTAAAGAGAAATCACTGTGTTGACACAAATGAGTGTCATTCAGCTACTTTTACTTAATTCTGCTTCAAAAAGCCTCTTTGATGTCTTTTCTTTGATGAACCCTTTACAAAAAAGACTACATGTGTATAATTACCATGGTTATTTACTCATCTGAGAGTCCTGCTGATGTGGGCCTTTAAATCAAAATGTCTGATTCTTCTACATCGTATCTTTTGGAAGACCCTCAAGAGAAAGAGACAGCAAAACTGTTGCAAAAGGCTTGCTCAAAGGGAATCATTGCAATATTGCGTACTGAGGATAAAGAGAATGAGTGGACAGTACAAGACAGTTACTACACTAGAGTTGAAGGACAGAAGTGGGTGCGGAACAGGAGTTTACCTGTCTGTCAGTGTGGCCTCATTTGAAGATGAAACAAATCAAAACAAATGGTTCTTCTGCAACAAACAACATATAAATGAGCATGTACAGTCTGTCACTTTAGCATTATGAACAACTACATTATGTAGAATTCCATAGCAATATATGACCAATACACTCATACAAAATAAGGAAAATCTGTCATTTGATCTGAGATCATATTATGTGATTATCAGCTGTTGTGTTCCTATCAGAAGTCGGAGAAAGTGATGAATAGATGAATTCGTACCATCCACCTCTTGTTCGTTAGACTGTCTACTGATGACTCAAGGATTGCTTCGGCCGACTGGTAACTCTTCTACTGCTCCCTGTAAAGAAAGATAACCCAACATTTTGTTAGTGTTAAATCCATCTATTATTTTTTTAAGTCTCATATTGCAAGCAGAACATGGAAAGTCACATTTTGTGTTCCACGTGACAGCATTACAAATATGAAATCTCACTCTAATACTCACTTTCTAGGCCTGAATCACTCTTATCAAAAGAGTTGCTGTAGATTTCAGCGCTAAGATCTATTGGCATGAGCAGCCTGCTTATTTGTTCAAGCTGTAGTGTGTTCTCTGGCAGCTGGTAATATTCACAGCGAACACGAACATCAGGTGCCATGAATTTAGCTAGCAGATCCAGTTCATTTCCTCTCAGGTCCATTATATGACTCAGGGCAGCCACAGGTTTTCTCTGATGGATTGATGTGACCATTTCAGAGTTTCTTGCCCCACTGAAATGTGCATACTTCCTCACACAATCTGAACCTTGAAGATGGGATTCTGAGCTCTACCTTGCAAAGATATCCTTGTTACTGTCTAAAATGTGATTGTCCTCAGTCCTCTTTTCAACAAGAAAATCAAAGGATTTAGTCATCTTCTTGGTGGGAAGTATCTCTTTGATTATCAACTTGGTGAACTCTGGGCTTAAATCCTGAACCAGTTTTGAGAGCCACTGTATAACATCTTCATTTGGCTCCTCTGTGGCTCTGTCTCTGTAGGTCTGCAGACTTATTTTTGGTATCTTGTCATCCTCGATTGAAAAGAATGACTTGCGAAAGATAGCACTCACCAAGAGCCTTTTATGCACTGGGATTAGGTCCAAGTGTTTCTTTCGCATTCTCTTCAGTAGATTTGTTAACGTTTCATTAAGCTTCAATATATCTTCATTTAATTTTTGTTCCATCTGTCCTTGTCCAAGTTTATTTGTGGAAGGCCTGACACAAAGAGGTGACATTCTGCAGCTAACGAACTCGAAAATGTCTTCAGTCTACTAGCAGCCATTTCATCTTTAGCCTTAACATGTTGTCCTATCACGTTTCACATACTGCCTTCAGTGACTGGCCTAGTTTTAAAGCATATGATGGTGTGGTATACTTAGACTTGGTGCAACCACATGCTTTTTCTGATGTTTAAACTACTGATGAAAACTTAGGTTGCACCTTGCAGTGTCTTGATTTTGTGATCAAGGGACATAATAGGAAGAACAAATCAACCTAACCCCCTCATGTTTTCCCTTACATGACAATCCATCGCACATTTTTCCAGCAGTCTACTACCACACTGAAATACGAGTGGGTTGAAGGGACACCTCAGCAACTACCATTCTGCTGATAATTGTTGAGCTCCTTTGCAGGGGCTGTCCTCTGGATGGTAGAAGACATAAAACAGCAGTTTTTTCTTTGACTCAGCTGACTCGCTTATAGTTTGTCAACACACTTTATCATGTCTTTATAGCCCAGCTTTTGAGAAAAACTCATAACAAATATTGCATGGTAAATGATCTTCTGCATCTACACTTTGTGACTGCTGTCTGCAGGTTATGATCTTACCCTGTCTTTTCAGTAACACATCAGTGTCATAAAAGTGATGACCTTTTCTTCAAAGTTGCTGTAGTATTTTATAACGTTTCTTTGATTTTTGTGAAAGACATACAGCTGTGGCTACACATGATCACACAGGTGCAAGTCATTAAGTCCTGACACGTTCCCTCATCTCGTCAGCTGCACTGGAGGTCACTGGGAGTTGGTTCTCTTTCACAGTAATGCTACTATAACTGTCTTCTTTTATGCACAGAATTCATCTTGTTCATGGTTTTCTATCAACTCTTTTGCTACACAAGAGGTGCACTCTGTTAAATGTTATACAAGTGGTCTTTAACACTATATGTGCACTTGTTGGACAAGCACTATATTGCATTCAGGCTAGATAAGCGCTAGTATAGATTAACTCATCCAGATGTGCTGTTGCGACTTAATGTCAGTCAGTAAGATGGAACATAGCATTGCACTGCCAAGGATATTGTTCTCATTTTATCAGATGCATACTATCAAATTAGTTTAAGTAAAATCCAATTTGATTAAATAGAAAAAATGTAAGTGACTTTTGATAAGATAAAATTTTCAAATTAATTCAAGTAAAATCTGAGCAAGTAAAAATTGAATTAAACAAATTAGATTTAAGTGAAGTCTGTAAAATACATCAGTTCAAGCCAAGCACTGCAACTTAGTTCATTGTCTTACCTCGTCGAGAGAATGTGCAAAGCAGTAATCAAAGCACTAGAAGTGACTATTTTGAAGAATCTAAAATATAAAACATGTTTTGACTTATTTCACACTTTTTTGCTTACTGCATAATTCCGTAAGTGTTCATTCATAGTTTTGATGCCTTCAGTTAGAATCTACAATGTAAATAGTCATGAAAATAAAGAAAAACCGTTAAATGACGAGGTGTGTCCAAACTTTTGAATGGTAGTGTGTATTTGGACAGAAATAGACTTAGTTCAATTCAATTTTATTTATATAGCACCAATTACAGGTCAGATTGTCTCAAGACGCTTTACAGAACCCATATGCCTGAACCCCTAGAGCAGCCCTAAGGCGACAGTGGCAAGAAAAACTCCCTTTTAACAGGGAAGAAACCTTGAGCAGAACCCGGCTCTTTATGTGGGGTAACCCATCTGCTGCTGGCCGGCGGGTTGAGAGGGACAGAAGAGGTAGAGAGGTAAAGAGGTAGAGGTAGAGGGGTAGAGAGGTAGATGGGTAGAGGTAGAGGGGTGGAGAGGGGGAGGGATGGGAGAAGAGGAGGATGGGGAACAAGGAACATATAACACACAATTGGATGAGGGTTAGCCTCAAAAGAAGATGAGGAACTCTGCGCCTAAACCCTTGCAGCCCCTACCATGCAGCATGGCTGGCCTTTGGCTGCAGCTTCAGCGCCTGCCTGCCTCTCATCCAAGAGCAGTGCAGCAGATTCAACAACTTTCTAACCCTAACCCTCGCCCTCGGTGTCCTGCAGCAACTGTACAGCAGCGGTCAGGTCGTTTCGCTGCCCCTGTTTTAGCGGAGCGCCAACGGCGAGAACGACGTCTCCTCCTTTGCTGCAGTAGGAGTCGTTCTCGACATCAGTTCCCCAAGCCACTTCAAAGTGACCAGAAAACGACTGAAAAGGATGAAAACCGGCGAATGACAGCAAATTACCACAAACAGCGACTGATGACGACATAATTGATTTGCAACTGTTCTCTCCAGAATGTTAGAGAGAAATGGGAGGTTGGATATCAGTCTATAGTTAGCTAAAACATCTCGATCTAGAGTGGGCTTTTTAAGTAAAGGTGTGATTACAGCAACCTTAAACGCCTGTGGCCTGTTACTAGAGAGAGATTAATCAGATCTAACATTAAAGAATTAAAGGTAAAGCCTCCTTGAACAGTCTAGTTGGGATAGGATCTGAAAGACATGTCGATGGTTTGGATGTAGAAACTATTGAAATCAGTTCAGAGAGATGTATATTTAATGAATCCCTGAGGATTTGGAAGAATTACACAGGTCACCCAAATTGACCTGAAAAGAGCAGCATTTGCCAAAAAGTGAGAAGTTTGCAACCCCAAAATTAGATTTAGGCAAAAATCACTACTTCTTGCTTCTTGAGTTGAGTCCAAGTGTATTTTAAATTGTGTAAACTGTGTAATATCCAGGCCTTATTATATGAAAGACATATAAAGGTGGATATGGCAGATGAATGGATTTTATTTTGTAATTGAAATGTTGCCATCTACTTTCTCTCCAAAAGCAATGCTAAAGTCACCCATTTTAGAAGGCTGAATACTGTTGTGGTTGTTTGCTGAGCTTCTTGTAGTATGATCTTTATTACCATCTCATCAAACCACAGACCAGCGTTGATCCCCACAAACACAAATCCACTGAAAAATCATCGTACTGAGCTAAGCAAAAAAAAAAAATCTGGATCTTACAGCATCGAACTTCTGGATGAAATCTTTCCCACTTCCAGCCACATATTTCGGTAAATTCACCACCAGGGTTGCCTCCGTTTGTCACTCAGACATCCAAACTTTCTCTCAGTGTCTCCACCCACTGCCGCTAACCATCCCATTAAACTGACCAACCTGAATTATTATTACTTTACTGATCACTATATCATTGCTAAACTCATAAATGTTAAAATAGGCTTAATATTTGGTTATTTATGACATGGTATACTGTGTATATGCATTTCAAAGATATTGCCAAACCTCAAACTAATTGGTGGTGACTAGGTTACGTACAACTGTAAAGTGCTTGGAGCAGAGTTGTGCTGCAGGCTGTGACATTCAGGGCTGATCTGTGTAGCACAGTGTGTTAATTTTGTAATACTTCTTGCTTTTGATCCAATTCAGCAGCACATGAAAACACATGAGCATAAACATTTACAGTAGTAACATTAAGAACATTTATTCAAACATTAATTAAGAGCAGCGATGGACACAAATAAAGTACAATCATATGCTGAAACATTTCAGCAAGTTTAGAATGTTTTCATCATTTAAAACATATTACTCAGCTTCAGTAAACACTTCACTGATAAAACTCTAGATCAATCAAAGATATGATTACTATTGGAATTTCTGAAGACATACATATACTGAGTCCAGTTAACTGCCGAGATCAAGGCCTTCAGCAGGATGCAGATCAGAAGGACAGGTTTATGAGCAGAGCATTCTCCCTCTTGTCATCTGGACTCCACTTGATAAGTGGCGAGCTCAAGTCAATCAGCTGCTAAAACAAAGCAAAAACATGTAAAACACCAGAAAACACTTTAAAGATGTTATTTAAGATTCAGCAATGAAAATCACTTTCATATCCTTCAATAGTCCGATATGGTCAAAACACATTTTTATTGGGTTTTGTATGAACTTGAAGGTGCAAAGTAAAAGCCATTAAGATATGAAAATGACCACTTAATTGCTACCTACACCTAATTAGCCAATAATCTAGCTCAAGCTTTATGTAATCCTGCCCCCTCCATACTTGCTGCTTCCAGGTCAGCCATTCAAAATGAGCCGCTGCCTCAGTCCATCAGTGTTATTTATCTTCTAGAGCTGGTTCTGCTAACTCTAAAATGTATCATATATGCAAAGTACACCAAATATTCTGCTGCTGGCCGCAAGAGTGAACACGAGTCTTCATGCACTCCCAACACCTGAAAATCTTTAGATCTAGTGAATTACTTTTGTTACTGATGGCAGTGTCACCACAATTAGAAAATCCTTACTGTTAGCATGTTGTGCAGCTAACATAACTATTAGCTTTGAGAATAAAAGACGGGTTTGTTACTGTGTTTTCATGTTGTTCATTGTGCTTCAGTTCAATCTAAACTCAGCTCAACTGAAACATTTAAAGACACACGAAGGGAACATGTGAAACCTTTTACCCAGGTGTAATATGGGTACTGAACACATAATAGCTGTTTTAAGTCAATTGTCAACAGTGCAACTCTGCCGTTTGTTGTTGTCATGCTTTAATTTTGTTGTACACTGTGTGTGTATAATGACAATTAAAAACATTCTATTCTATTCTAGTTTCAGGCTTTCCTTCAGATTTTGGAACCTGGTCGCAGGGATTTACATTCAGCAACAACAACATTGATGAAGTCTAATGCTGCTGTAGGGTAATAGAGTCTTACTTACAGTCTACATAATATTGTAACCACATGTTGTCTGTGGGTACACCTAGATGGATGTCAGTTACCTGAGTTGTGCTGCAGGTCTTATTACTGGTCCGGACCAGGTCGGGTGTGTTGGTCAAGTCAATGAGCAGTTTCTCTTGAGGGTGCAGAGCTGGAGGTGGAAGATCCAGCAAAAGAACCTAAGGACATGGCAGAGAGATGGTCAAAGTGATAAGGTTTTCCTGAGTGATCCAGCTGATCAGACAAAACGCAGGAGGATGACTCAGCGAATCATGACTCTGGACACAGGGGTTACGCAGTGGGTTAGTGGTTAGCACCATCCCCGGTTTGCATCCCAGCCTGGCCTGGGATCTTTTCCTCATGGAGTTTGGATGTTTTCCCTGTGCATGCGTGGGTTTTCATCGGGTTCTTCATTTTCCTTCCACAGTCCAAAAACATGCAGAATTAATGATTCTAAATTGTCCATAGCTGTGAATGTGAGTGTGATTGTCTCTATGTGTAGCCTTCTTATAGAGTGGTGACCTGTTCTGGGTGTCCCTGCCTTCACCCTAAGTCAGCTGGGATAGACTCCAGCTCCCTGTGACCCAAATGATGATTAAGCTGTGTATAGATAATGGATAGTTCAGACTGACAGTCATACAAACAGCTTCCTCTACTTTTGCCTTGGAGATGTCCTAACAGTCCATGAACCCAAGACCTACCATTCTGTACTTGTCTTTGTGCTTGCATGAGTGACCCTTTGTGTTACTAATGTTAGAATGCATAGATTTTCTAATATAAATTCAAATTAAATTTCAAAGAAACCCAGGTTGTAAAAATTGTTCTACGAATGCCCTCACAGACTTGGGTAAATGATAAAAATACACACTGGTGTTTGTGTGACTGACCTCCTGTGTCTTGCTGTTGCTCTCCTCTGTTGTCTCCAGTTCCATCAGGTTTCTGTTGGGCACTGACTCATCCTGACTTGGTGCTTCAGGATCTGCGCTCTCTGATTGGTTAGGCTGTTCAGTGTTTGACAGTGGGGTAGGAAGGTCCTCCTCCTTCACCTCCTCCTCCTCCTCCTCCTCCTCCAGACAGAAGGGCTGGATGTGGACAGCCTCGGTAAGTTCCTCCTGCTGTGTGTCTGTGGGGAGTGGGCTAAACAAGCAAAATACAAATTCAACGATCAAGTGATACTGCTGCATGGATGCAACCAGACAAATCATCCACATTAGGTTTGCCCCTCAAAAGTCAGAGCTGTTTTACTAATGGTTGATGGGACTGAAAGGATCTCACCTGTAGCTGTGCTGTTTCCTCGCTGAGGTCGGGGTCGGGGCAGAGCCAGAGTTAGAGATGGCTGGTGGCCTTACAGTCCGGGTTTGGTTGGTGGGCGTGGGGGCAGGGATGGCAGACATCCTGCGCTTCACTGGGGTGGGGAGGGCAGAGGGGCGGCGTGCCTTCATTTGCAGTGACTTGCTGCTGCTGGCAGAGGGTGTCAGAGACCCAGCAGATGTCTTCTGAGGAAGACTATAGGAGTAGTAGCACACATTACTGATCTTTCAGAAACTTAATGGCTGGTACAATTCTAACTGAGCAGGTTGAAGTTCTGAACATTCCTCAGTGTCACAAAATATGAGGTATTTTTACACACATAAATGATGTCAGCATACAACTGAAAAGAAACAACATTTACAGTGAGTGATGTGGTGTAGAGGTGGAGTGTGACATTGTCTACCTATCCACACTGCTAGTAGACATCAGCCGCTTTGGTTTCAACCCCTTGGAGACATCTGGAGATGACACACAAAAACAGACCGACACATGTATCTGTGAGTGAAGTACAGAAACTGAAAGCCTGCTTTAGTTTGAACCTAAAGATTTAAATACAGACAAGATTACTTCAGTCAGACCATTAGGCAGTAAATTCCCAAAGTAAGTCATCATTTGTCAAAGAACCACACTGAGGTTCTGGGAGTTTATAGGTAACCCCCAGAGCTGTGTCTGTCACTGCACATGTAGAGCAGCTGATGGCTTCAAGAAACAGCACATGCTTTGTCTCAATTTGATCTGATGTTTTTTGGATGAAACAACCTAAATATTGTCACATCTTATAAATTGTTTTCTGAATGAAACCCAGGATAAAACTGATGTTCTAACTGAATAAACAGTTCTGATACAATCAGTGTCTCACACCATCTGCAAGGTGGGCTCCTTTTCCTGATGTGCTGGGTGTTGGTGGGACTAGGGCCTCAGGTTTAGATTTGGGCTTCAATCCGCTCTGTGGCCGGCCTGAGGAGGCGGTGGAGGAGGAGGTCCTCTCTAAAAGTCTCTTGGCGGGTACTGACTGGAGGGGCGTAGCCTCAGCTCTCTTTAGCGGTGTGGCTCTGGCAGCTTTGACACGTTCCGTCTCAGAAAGCTTCTTGCCTTGAGTTGAAAGTGAGCGGCGGCCAGCAGTGGAGGACGCTGGCTCTGCAGCTGTGTAGACGGTGGAGCGGCGAGGTCTGCTGACGCTGCTGGGGGCGAGGCCAGTGGAGCTGCTCAGACTCCCATTCAGAGAAGAGTTCGGTTTACCTGAGAGGAGACAGAACACCTGAACTGCTGCACATTCTCACAGGATGATGAACTCAGGAGGTAGCAGGGCAGTTAGCTAAACAGTTCAGTCATTTAATTAATTAGCTCTTAACTATTGAGCAGTTAAACATTAGCTGGTTAGTTAGCCTTCAGCCAGCTAAATGTGGGCAGTTTACTTTCAACCACTTTGCACTTAGCAGATAGTTTAGAAAGATCGACTTAACTGGTAAGTGACCTTTTATATTTTCCCGTTACTGTCAGAAATGTACTAAATGTGTGAGGTATCAGTATTTTTGTATGTGGAGAAATCTCAAAGTTTGAGCACCTATTTTTTTTAATGTCTCTTCACTGTAGGAGCTGTTGGCTGCTCAAATAGGAACTTTATCCTTTCATTTATGAACTATATCCAAGTATGGATGTGCAAATTGTCTCTATGACTTCACATTATTTGATATAGGTGTGAGAATGTGTTTTTACGGCAGCATCTGTGGCAAAAATGTGAGCATTTCAGTTTCTTAATGAGCTATTCGTAGAATATTTATTAACCTGCAATGAAGAATTTAAGAAGATGTTGTGTTTGTGGGAGAGAAATAAAGAGCTTGTAACTACTAAAGAGCTTTTTTTTTGTGACTTCAAATTTACTAATACACGTGTGACTTATTTTTACAACAACAAATTCCATTGCTGCAGGTGCTCAGTTGTTTTCCTCTGATATTACCTTCATACCTTGAGAAGATGTTTAAATAACTTAACATCATAACATATCACATGCTTTAAACCATTTTTGCTTACATGTTTTTGTGTTGGCACCTATAGGACTGCTAACTGTAACCAGTGTATTGAAAAATGCAGCTCTTAGCCGTTACCATACCTTTAGCGGGGGATAGCGACATGCTGGAGTTAAAGCTGGACACAGAGGATGAAGATGAGGACGTGTTCTTTCTGTCTGTCACCCTCCTGCTCTGAAGGGGCGGAGCTTTCACACCTGACAGGTTCCTCACTCCAACACTCTGTAGAAAAACAGAAAGCTCAGGTATTTCCACATCATGATAAGATGTCTGTGATGAAATATTAATTATCAATCATGAGTGTTTGGCAGTTTCGTTTACATTCAGTGTTTACTCAGGAAAACACACTACATGGATCATAATTGTTTCCTGTCTCATTGAAGCCACAACTACATTCCCTGGCAGATGTGCACACAGACAGCTGTGGACATGTTACTATTTGCGGTCCATACATACACAATAGATTAGTGTATACATATTCTGTGCATGCATTGTAGGGTAGCCACAACAAATTGGACACTATGGGATATCTGCACAGAGCCTCAGTTACACCCTCTGGTGACAACATTTACATGACTCGAACCCCATTTGGGTACGAGGCATGTAAATCCTTGCGTACTCAGGGATGAAGAAAGTATAACACTAACCTAAGAATAGTAAACATGATTGGAAATGACAGCTTAACTGAAATATTCATATCCATTTGGAATAAATGAAGAAAAAAAGAAGAAGAAAGAGAAATGCAGCATTATCAGCGGTGGTGGGTGGGTAATGGTTAAGACTGATTTGCAAATGTTTTATGAAGAAGAAAACACTACACACATTTGTTAGACCTCAAGTATATATACTGTTCTGTAAAATAACAGTTTCCCATGTACAAGGCGAGAAATGAACTCAGCACGCAGAGTATTCCAGGTATGGTCACTTTGGTGAATAACTGAATGTAAACCTGACTTCGATTTGATTACAGGCAAATTCCACAGAACCTTTTTTAAAGCGCAATTTGGCACATACTCGAAATGCAAAAGCAGGCACTTAACTACCTGTAGGTAATCCAAATGCAGGTGTTTGGAATAGACAAGCGTTACCTTGGTGGGTGGAGCCAGTGTGCGTTTTCCCAAAAGGCTGGAGTTGAGGGAGGAGTCGCTGATATCAGAGGCCACACTCGCTGAATCAGAGAGCAGATCCTCATTCGATTCTGCTCTGCTGGACAGACGAGAGGACGGGCTCTGTCTCAAACCCCCAACCACCTGAAACAGAAAGATGAAAACTGACAGATGACATCACCACATCGTCACTGATTTATTAGGTGCTAGTTTTTTCTACAGATTTTTATCACATCTCTGACATGGTTGACTTAAGGCCGAATGCCAGGAGCTGAGCTTTACCTAAATCCTCCAGTTTACCACAAGAAAATTTCAAACAATCAAACACAATAATCGTGATTTTCTGCAGTTACTTCTTGGAGAAGGGCCACGTGAAGTGTGTCAACCTTCTTCTTATCCAACTGTCCACACAAAAGCAAATAATCATGTCTCACATTTTCAAATATTGCTTCAGTTTCTGAAACTAAAAACAATTTATCACTTTTACACAGAAAAGACTTTTCAGTCTTTTATGTGCATATATGAGAGAAAATTGGTTTTGACTCCATTCTGCAGCTGTGCACAATGTAATGTGAACCTAAACTGCAACTTTTGACATTTGCTAATTGCATAGTTTCATATTGTAGTTTCAATTTGAAAAAAAATCATATTTCAACCCAAAAGGAAGTTTTAACAGGTCTTTCTCTCAAGCACTATTACAGCACAAAGAAGGACCATCAAATTGTCAGCTATGTCCCAAATCCATACTGCATACAAACAACAACTGAACTGTTCTACCTATTTTTTAAACGTAACAGAAAAGAAGGAGAAGCATGTACCAAAGACTGACAAAGTTCATTTTCTGGATAGGGCCATAAAATGACCAGTGTTTTAGGTCAATTACAAACTGCATGCTGTGTGTTGTAAGATAAAAAAAAAAAATCCTACTTTTCTTGGTGGTTGCAGTCTAGTTTTTTCCACCTTGCTCTTGCTGGCTGAACAGGAAGTTGTTGGAGCAGCTGGCTTGCTAGGCAGCACAACAGCAACGCCCAGGGCAGCTTTTCCTCGCAGTGACATCCTGGACGGGGCCTTGGGTCCAACCACAGGGCTGGAAGTGCTGAGTCTGGTTGTGGGGCGGGTGGATGATGTTGCTGGAGCAGAAGGGCGGGTGGATGATGTTGCTGGAGCAGAAGGGCGGGTGGATGATGTTGCTGAAGCAGAAGGGCGGGTGGATGATGTTGCTGGAGCAGAAGGGCGGGTGGATGATGTTGCTGAAGCAGAAGGGCGGGTGGATGATGTTGCTGGAACAGAAGGGCGGGTGGATGATGTTGCTGAAGCAGAAGGGAGGGTGGATGATGTTGCTGGAGCAGAAGGGAGGGTGGATGATGTTGCTGGAACAGAAGGGCGGGTGGATGATGCTGCTGGAACAGAAGGGCGGGTGGATGAGTTGCCTCTTAGCAGGCTGCGCTGGATGGCAGGCGGCAGCTCCTTCATGGGACTGTCCTGCACGCAGAAAGTCTGGCGTTTGATGGGGCTGAGTGCACTGGCAGTCTGACCCAACACGCCCAGTTTGGCCTTAGAGTCCTCGACAAACTCTTCTCTTTCAGTTGTGGTGTCGGTGATGTCAGTGTCCTCGCTGTGAGACTCGCCACTCTGTAGCTGGTTGGCTAGTTTGGTGGCTTCCTGACACACCGCCTCCAGCTGATCTCCACTCAGTGGGCTCCAGCTCACCCGCACACCGTCACTGCCATCCTGGAGCCGAGACACCACACCAGCACTGACACACTTCTCCTTATGACTGACGGGACCCACAAACACCTCGTCTTCATCATCATCATCTATGGAGCTGCGGAGCAGAGGCATCATGATGGATATCAGAGATGAGAATGAAACAAACGGCTCACAATGGTTCAGAACAGTGGCTTCAAAAGGTCATGAAGAACAATGGTGACAGCAGTTCATAATCATCTGACTTTATTTGAACCTAAAAAAGATGACAGCAGTGGACAAACTGCTGTTTGGACTCTGTCCACAATGAGGTATTAAAAACAGACCCTGTAGTATTGATGCAGTGTTACCATCTTTAGGAAGCAGTCAACTAGTGAGACCTGGAGCCAGAACCAAACAAGCTGCCAACTGCTATGTTGTACAGCGAACCAACATCATGAAGTTGAGTAGAACTTATCACTCCACTGTACTCCACTATGACGCTATTTCTGAGTCATTACTTTAAACTTGTGTGTCAGTATACCATTTAATTTCATCCATTTTTATTTTTACGTCTTTTTTTATTCTTTCTTAGCTGACTTTATTCTGGTCTTACTGCTCTCTGCTTTTAAAATGTTCTTCTTATTTGGTCTTTGCCCAAAAAGAGTAATTTGAATTGCCTGTTTTTGAATTTGCTATATCAGTAAAGCTGCCTTATCAAGAGTTACTTCTTCCATTCAATGCAATACCACAATATGTCCAGCAGATGTCCCTATTGTGGTTGGTCAAACATTTCCATCACAATGGCAGTAACAAAAAAATTGTTTCATTTTTAATTCTTCAGTCCTGTTTTAATGAATACAGATTTGACAACTTATGATAAATAATGTAGCACAGGAAAAGCGTCTTTACTTATTTGTCTTCAACTGCAAGAGTAGAGATAACAATAATATAGTGAAATATATTTGATTTGTGATACTTTTTGAAAGTCAGGCTTCAGTTTAGTATGCACTGTTTGCCAGATTAAAAACATGTGAATGGGTGTTATCACATGAGACACCATGAAAAGCATATGTGACACAAAAGAGGATGGGATGAACTTGTAAAACCACTGACATGACAGTTCAATGTAATGTCAACCTAAACTTCAACCTTTGACATTTGCTAATTGCATAGTTTCATATTGCAATTTCAGTTTGAAACCAAATCATATTTCAACCAAAAGAGAAGTTTTAACAGGTCTTTGTCTCAAGCACGATTACAGCGCAAAGAAGGACCACCAAATTGTCAGCTGTGTCCCAAATCCATACTACATACAAACTGAACAAAGCATGTCAAAATACTGTCTGGAACTTGTTTGTGTAGTTAGTATACACATTCACAGACACGCAAAAGGATACCTTTGTACAAACAAGTAACAATTAATTGTGCACGCAAACAGGCTTTGGAAAGCCATCAACACTAAACCCACAGAAAGGCAGCAAAATGTTACTCCAGAGATTTGTATACTCGATGTTTGGTTTCCTTTTAACACCACCACAACTGGAGATTAGCCCAATGGAGGCCTCACCACTCACTGATGCTTTACGACAAAGTCACAAGATCATTCCCAGTTACCCGGGTACAGGTTTTACTTTCAAAAAGGTATTCTTATGAGCTGAGAGATCTACTGTACATCAAACAATAAGATGTTTCCCTTGGCCAAATTCATTTTAAAATCCAATATCTTCAGAGTGGCCTCACCCTGTCAGTCAGGGGAGTGAAGCAGTGCTGGTATCAGAGAGAGAAGTGGGGATTCAGGTCCTAGGAGTAAATTCAGTTTAACAGAAGCCCTCGAGTGTTTCTTACCTGGCAGGCGACATCGAAACATCGAAGTCAAATTTCTCATCAAGCAGAAAGAACACATCTGCAGAGACATAAGTAGGGTGGAGGAAAAGGTTAATGAAACACAGGCATGTTATAAACACTGGCTGGAGGCCATTGGAGTGTTGACTTACCGCTGTTAGCTCGACTGTCCATCCCGCTGTTTGTTCTTCTCTCTGGGAAACAGATTGGTCCAGTTCAAATATTAAACTATGATGGCAATATTTTATTGTAACACTGACAGACAGCGCAGACACTGAATCTACACACTAACGGTCTTTGATTGTCATGCTAACTTTAACGTTAGCCTACTAGCTCGTTAGTTAGATAAAACATTAACGGATATTAGCTATGAATTAAGAGTTTAAATGGGAATCTGGTTCATCCAACAGCAGCCTGGACTTACGGTGAGTTTAATTAAATGTATAAATACAAACCTGTAGTGCCTCTAAAACTCACAAATATTTTCTGCTCCGCATTCAAAGCGCAACATGAAAACGAACAACCTCACAAACAATTCAAATCTGCTGCGTTGTTGGTCATGTGACTCAAACGCATTCAGCCATTGGTTAAAAGTGTGTGACGAAAGATCGAGCGGCGATGTGGGGGTTGTAGTCCAAAACAGATTCAATCCAGTTTTCGGATATTAGTATCTTCGGTACGTATCCAAAAAATGTAATTAGTTAAGTATGACCTGTAAAAGTTTAGGACTGTTCGTTTTTTAGTACATGAAGTAAATTCGACAAAAATAGTCATGAATGGAATGCAGAAAAAAAACAAAGAAACTAAACAGAGGAGAAAGTAGCAATATGAAAAGAAAATGGAGCAAAGATTTTTAAATAATTTTGTATTATTAATGTGCCGCAAAAATTGCTGAGGAACAGCTTGAGCATCAAAACAAAGAGCTGAAGGTGCTGACTTGGCCTCCGCATGCCCGAGATCCAGATCCTCACAAAGGACAGCACACAAAAGATCCTCCGGCATCTTGGTAAAGCAAATCAAATAGCAGAAGCAGTCAATGTACTACTAAAATAGAAAGTAATACAAAAACGTGCAGAAAAGTAGCTCATGGCCAAAAGCAATAGATGCATGTTGAAAAGTATAACTTATGACAAGTGACCATACAAAGCTAAACAATATAGCTCAATACTACATAATTATTGCAACAGTATTGTCTGTAACAGGCAATATAAGGACAGTTACAGATTATTTGGCATGGCTATGTAATCAAATATGTTAAATAACATTTAATTTAAAGCTATTTCTAAAGAACATACTGTATTAGTAACACAATGGAAGGCTCCAGGAGGTCCAGGACACCTGAATATATGTACCAAGGTCAGAAAGTGAACAACAGCTTGGAAAGAACAAACAAGCCTGTCATACTCATCAAAAGGAAGCTGGTGACTGGTTTCCTCCTGGTCGTACTGGGCGGCTTCCAGTCTTAGTGAAGCTGCAGCTCATGTTCACCACTAGGGACGACTGTTGCCAGCTGTCTGACAGCTTCATGGACACACACAACGTCCTTTATTACCAGTGAAGTCAGAATCACTTTATTCTGAAAATGTTCCATTTTTAGTGGCACATCAAGTCTTTTATATCTTTAGCAGGAAATAGTATTTCAAAATTATCCAGCTGAGCGTCAGCAAGACCAAGGAGCTGATTGTGGATTACAGCAAGAGACAGCAGAGGGCATACCACCCACTCAGGATCAGTGGGACAGAGATGGAAAGAGTGGAGAGCTTGAAGTACCTGAGTGTTAACATCACATAGGACCTGACGTGGTCCTGTCACACCAACACCCTGGTGAAGAAAGCTCAACAGCGTCTCTACCATCTGAGGGACTTTAAGCTCCTTCTGAAGGTGCTCAGGAACTTTTATACCTGCACCATTGAGAGTGTTTTGGCTGGGACTATCACCACCTGAATGGGCAGCAGCACCCAGCAGGACTGCTTGGCTGAGCGCACCATCAGAACCACCCTCCCTCATCAGGGTGGCGTTACTGCTGCCTGAAGGCAAACACAGAGAGGATGAGGAGGAGCTTCTTCCCACAGGTTGTCCGCCTGCTGAACCTGAAACAGTAGACTCAATAGATAATCAACCAGCAAACCAACATATATATATATATATATATATATATATATATATATATATATATATATATATATATATATATATATATATATATATATATATATATATATATATATATATATATATGTGTGTGTGTGTGTGTGTGTGTGTGTGCGCGCATGTGTATTTCTTGTGTATATATGTGTATTTCTTGTGTGTTTTTATTCTCTATTCTTATTATTCTTATTGGTTTGGTCTGGAACAGGTGCTCAATGCATTTCACTGAACATTATACTATATATAATTGTGTTTGTGATAAATAAAAGTCTTGAATTGTGACTTGACTCAGCTCTTGTATTAAGTTAAAACTTCATTCTACTAATAATAATGCATATATATTTTTGTTAGTATTTACCTTTTTTAAAGTTAGTTTTATTTCAAAAATATCTCATTTTTCTCATAAAATTGCAGCATTATCCTTGAGATACAGCAAAATTTGTCTTAAAATTAAAAGGTTTTGTCTTATTTTATCTCACCAGTTAAAGAAATACTACTACTACTAACTTTTCTTGTCACTATTAGATTATCCTCAAAACATAATGATATCATAGCTTAATATTTTAATAATAAAATGTAAATTCAGATTTTATTCCTGTATACCTTTTTATGTAAAAACAGGAATTGACTTAATTTTGTGTGCTTCTTCCTTTTAAAGATGTTTTCTAAATTAACACCTTCACTGTTCTTTTTTTGTTCATTTTTGTGGTAAAATCACGACCTCTTGCTAGGAAATTTCCATTTTTATTCTGAAAATATCTCATTTTTTTTCAAATGAAATTAGGATTCTATCTTGAAATGTAATTCTTTCTTGTAAAGTTATAAGATTATTCTCAGAAAGACAGAACTGTGAGCGGACTTTCTTTTTTTTAATTGAATTCTATTTTCAAAATATGTAAACAAATATTTTTTTGAAATCGCAAATCTCCCGTCTAGTTTTATTCTTAACTTTTCACTGACTGGAGGTAGACTATAGTCACAAATTGGACTTTCTTATTTAAAAAAAGAGCTGAATAATTGAGCAACATCTGAGACCTACATCCCTATAATCAACTTTTTTGCATCGACTTTCTGTGAGATCCTTCAGTATTCTAGAGGGAACATTTCAGACACAGCTTGTCTGTATCCTGTAGTAGAGTTCTATGAGGTGAAGAGTTAAAAGTTCATCAAGATTTTTGCTTTTTTGGCATCTGGTGAAGATATCTGTAACTTGTCACTGATCAAACAATTCCACAACATTCCTTTATCTGTTTGACACGAACATCCTGCTCTGAAGCTTGTTTTAAAACTTTTAATAACTTTTGGTTTTACATCTTTTGAAACAACATCCTAAAACATTTTTAAAAAAAACTACTCGAGTAATTTCCAACATCAGACATTTAATTTAAACCTTTCGAACTACAGTCACATCTCTGTGAGAATAAAATTCTCCTCTCAGTAAAGCTGACTGACGCTAAACATTTCAGTCACAAATGTTCAACTTAAACCTCGACACAAAACTAACCTGAACTCGTCACCGTCTGCTCACGCCAGCTCGTCTGCTGACACACTGAAGCATTGCAGGTGAAAATGAGCTCTGACTACATCAACATGAATATTTACACATCAGAAATTGATTACTGATCGATCACCTCACAAACACTCTTCTCCTAAACAACAACTGCAGAGTGAATGTCTATTAAAGAAGGAAACATCAGTCTGTGTGAGCCGCCGTCACTCTGAACGGAACCACAAACACATCTGGAAACATCTCTGCTTCCTGGATCCTAAAAAACCAGCAGGTTGAACTCCTGACGAGAAACAATCTGACGAGTCTGTTTTTAAAATGTTTTTTTCATTCTTCAGCTCGCAGAAGAACAAGAACTCTGGCAGTAACAAGCACAGTACCACCAGACCCTAGAGACGGGGGACGGTCAGGTCAGGTCTGGGGCTTCAGAGCGAGGTCTCCAGACTGTGCAGGGGGCTTCCCGGACAGGGTGGCAGCCCGGCTGAGTTGGGTGGGATCAGACCGGGCCTGGAGGTGTCCTTGTGCAGTGGGATGATGCGGTCCATGGCGTTGTTGTTCTGGTTGGGTGAGGACGGGAGAGGGGGCAGGTTGGACAGCCCGGTCAGTGGTGGCGGGATGATGACGGAATTTCGTTTGGTGGGCGGATCATCCTCACTCTCGTTTTCATCAATCAGGGGGATATGAGGTTCTGAGTCCTCGATGCGGAACTCAGGGTGGGACATGAAGTTGTGGATGGAGCTGCGAGCCTCAGGGGTCTCCAGACCCTCGTAGGGGGACACGCTGTCCCTGAAGGCGTTCACCACACGGATCTGAGACAGAAGAGGAGACAGTCAGCTCAGGGTTTTAATCAAAGGGCACAGTGTGTTTGAAAGGTGTAAAAGGAAAATCCTAGTGCTTTTCTACTTAGGTCTTAGGTTCCCCTCCACTCAGAATTGGTTTTGGTCATAGTTACTTCTCTTGGATCTTTGACGCTGGAAAACTGTTTTCTAATTCTGCTAAAAGTGGAAAATTTCTCAAAGGTGACCGTCAGTATGATTTTATTTACAACATCACAGCTAGTGTGGGGGCTAATCCTGATCCAGCATGCAACTTATACAAGTGCGATGTGGAAACCCAGAGATCTGTAGGTGTTATTTCTAGAATTGCATTATCTATAAAACCATGCTGCTAACCTTCAAGGTCCTCCATAACCTTGCCCCTCCGTTCCTCACTGGAACTCCTCCACATAAACAAACCCAGCCGAACCCTCGGATCATCTTCCTCCCTCAAACTCACCATCCCTCCTGCCCATATGACCACCACTGGCTCCAGAGCCTTCAGCCACTCTGCCCCGTGCCTCTGGAACTCCCTCCCACTTGACATCCAAAACACTGACACGCTGGACATTTTCAAATCCCACCTCAAAACCCACCTGTTCAAACAAGCATTCTCACTTGACTACCACAACTCTTTTTTCTTCTGTTTTTTTTTTAAATTGATAAATGTCCTTCTCTTAAACTTTTTACATCTTTAAGTTGAATATTGTTAATGTGAGTGTGTTTTAACTTTGTTTACTTTGTACGGTGTCCTGGGGTGTTTTGAAAGCTGCCTATAAATAAAATATATTATTATTATTGTTATTTATCTTTATCCAGGTAAATGAACTAGTCAAAATGCCTGTTTCCAGCGCATGAACTTGCAGGCTGTTTCAGGGTAACCTTCAGCAACAACTGCTGCTGTAGAACCTGTCACCTCTGACCAGCCCTGAAACACCTCTGTAAGGCTCTCTGAATGGTTTTACTGAGAGAAGACTGCACTGATTATCACCATTTTTCTGCCTTCTTGATGTCGTTTGCTAATAAAATAGCACCCAGGAAATTTCCTTTAAGAAGAACACCTTACCTGTGTCTGGATGCGGTTGAGACCACGACACCAGAGCACCTGGCCCCTCCTCAACTCCATCTCAGCGTGGTCGATCTCATCCATGTCCTTCATCTCCTCCAGCTCCTCCTCAGGGATCTCCTCTCGCTGCGTGCCGTGACCCGCTGTTTTCAGGAACTTCAGCCATTTAGTGGGAATACTGGACACAAGCTGAGGGAGGACAAATATAGTATCCCTGTCAGTGTCGACAGCAGCACTTTGTGTTCTTCAGTATTTTTTTTTTCAACTGTAATATCACTGTGAACACCAGAAGGTTTATTGTCTAATGATGACGATCAGCTGCAAAAAGAAGCAGGTCATTATTAAATGTCATAAAAAAGTTCTGGGATTGTTCATGCGTGTGTTCACTGAGCATGACAGGATCCTGTGTCAGCAACATGTAACAGCAGTAACTGTCAGGTGTCAGAAGACAACAACAGGACTGAGTTACACACAGTTTTAAGCCCACTAGTGGGTGCACAATTGCTATTTCTGCATGGACTTCAACATGGAGCAAAGAATAAAACATCAAATTTTGTATCAATCAGCAGCTGAGATGATCCAACCTTCATGTCAGGAATCATCACAGGTAGGTCTGTGTCTATGACCCAGAGAAGAAACAACAGTTTTCACAGTAGAGGAGGAAGACCAGAGAAGTTGTGCTCTGGGAATTTGTCCCCCAGGGTCAGATTGTCAAGCCAGAGTCCTACTGTAACATCCTGACACATCTGAGGGAGGACATGCAGTGTGTTGACATCTGCAGTGGTGTATTACTGTTGCAAGGAGACTACTTAGAAGCAGATGGTGACCTAATTCAGGTTTTTGACTTCTATAGGCACAGATTTGGAACTTTTTGATCACGCCCCTTTTCTTCTCCTCTCATTTATTTGAAGTATATTTAGTCATGTTTTGGTAATAAGTATCTTTTTTTTCTAACCTGCTCATGTTGCTTCTACTCATCTGTTTTTGTCATCACCATCAAAAGTGTTCAAGGACAGGCTGAAATTATGCCCATCATGTTATTGAAATGCTTTTTATGTGTTTGACGGGCAGATTTTTTTTTTTTTTTTTTTTTTTTTTTACAAAAAACAGCATTCTGTTATTTAGGAGGTATGACAGTGACTGATAAGAAAAAGATGCCCTTCATTTTGTGTCTCCTATCAAAATAGAGCTGATCTCTTATCAAAAAAGTCTCACCTGTCCCCACAGGAGACTGCCGACTCCCAGGAAGATACACCACAGCCACTGCTCAATGGTCAGGCTCACACAGCTGAACGGTTTCCCACCAAACTGAACGATCAAGATCTATCAGAGGACAGAGCAACAACATTATCCTGAGATTCTTTCGTCATTCAGCAATGTCAGTCTAACAACTTCTTTGCTGTACAAACTTTACCTGTATGACCAAGGTTCCCAGGACAATGGTGCAGAAGATGATGTTGTTGAAGACACCCTCAAAGACGTTCCTCTCTCCGTGGATCTTTCGGGCATTGAACTCGTTGAAGATCTGCATGAGGACAAACGTGTTGAACACGATGGTGTAGTGTTCTGATGGCGGGGCGTGGAGGGGGGCGTTCCTGCCGTTGTCGATGTCGAACATCTTCTCCCCTGTGAGAGGGAGAAACAACAATTACCAAGCAGTTTTTTTAAATTCACACTTTAATAATGATGTAACTGATGTACTTGTCAGTTGGACTTAATTAATACAATCAAAAATAAATTAACGCATTGCAGTGATTGTAAAAACACTGCAGAAAGTGTCAAATACATACCACATGGACCTCGCCTATTCATATACTTCTTGATAACCAGAATGAAAACCCGATATTGGCAGTGCTTATCTGCATTTTACTGAACAGCAATTTTAGTTTATCTAATTTGAAATTAATTATGTAAATTAATACTCTGTGGCTCTTAACTAAAAAAAAAAAACACATTGAGTCTGTTTCGGGACATCAAGCTGTGGTGCATTCACTGACCTAAGAAGAGCAGGAGGAAGATGGTAGTCAGTTGGTAGACAGCATGTCCCAGGATGTTCTTCATCATGGTGCGGGAAATGAGTGGCTTATTGCGGCCGTACGGGTTCCTGAGTAGCAGCGCCTCAGTCGGTGGCTCAGTGGCAAGAGCCAGTGAAGCGAAGGTGTCCATGATGAGGTTGACCCACAACATCTGCACAGCTTTCAGAGGAGAGTCCTGGAAACACATATACCAAAAATCTACAGTTAATTTTAGTAAGCAGAGAAACACAAGTTTATTGTGTCATTTAGAGCATTAAATATGATGGAGCTCATACACTGGAAACAGGAAAACAATCAACAGACAGACAGTAAGGATTACCAGTAAACAAACTTTTAGAACCACAACAAACAAAATTTAAAGACCTGTTCTGGTGAAGATCAACATTTTTACCTTGTTAACATGTCCACATGATGTTTCTTATATGTTCTGCGACAAGACACCTTGAAACTGCAGTGTACTGATGATGGTCTTAAAAACACAGAGTCGGACCACCAGGTTTTCATATGGAACAAACCTAAGAAACCCAACCTGTCAGCTTACAGGATCAGGATTTGCATATCATCAATCTTCGTCAGGATTTGTTTTTGGTTCAAAAATGTATTTCTAAATTACTTGCTTTCCTCTCAGATTCACTAAAACATTTCTCAGTAGGACCTCAATCGACTACCATCTGTCTATAACATTCCATATTTATGTCTAAATAAACAGCAATGAAATGTTTAATTTCCCTAAGCAGATGAATAAAGTACCTATATAACTGCAGTTTCAAGGTAGAAATACTCAGTCATGGCTTAGTTTGCTTATGATGATATTCTACTATAATAAAGACATTATATGGACATGTTAATGAGGTAACAAACTTGATTTTTACAGAATAGGGTCTTTAAAAAAGCAGAAAACCTGAATCCTCTTTGAACAGTCCATGTGATGACAAAACCTCAAAACCAGGAACTTCCTGGTATTCTGGTTGTTGTGGTAGAAGCATCTCACAACACATTTGACCTTCAAGATTAATCTGATCTTCTTTCAGGGAGTCATCACTGTTCGTTAGACTGCCAGAGGTTCAGGTTTTTTTCAGCCCTTATGTAGACGGCAGAGGGCTTCAGATGGAACTGACCTGGGTAATGCAGGCTCCACTGAAGGCCACAATGACAGCCACAACATTGACAGTGAGCTGGAACTGCAGGAACTTGGAGATACTGTCATAGACATTTCTGCCCCACATAACGGCCTTCACGATGCTGCTGAAGTTATCGTCTGTCAGGATGATATCAGATGCCTCCTTTGCTACATCCGTCCCTGCTATGCCCTAGAGATCACAGCATATAGGCCAGCTTTCATAAACCTGACATTATCCTCAATGTTTTTTAAACCCTCTACAAAAGCATCTTCACTGCTACAAACATAACTAAATGCTTTTGATGACATTGGTGACAATTGTTACCATGGCAAAGCCAACATCCGCTTTCTTGAGTGCTGGACCATCGTTTGTGCCATCTCCAGTTACTGCAACAACTTGGCTCTGCTCTAGCACTGTGCTGTCAATGATACCTGAGAAGACAATGGACAGACACACAGCTGAAACATATGTTAGGATCCAAATGAGAGTCTAAAGTGTGTTTTAATTAGGACTGTCTTTAAAATCAGCCTAAAATGTTAAATTTACATCAGGATTGCTTCTGAATTTGTACTTGTTCTTATGATTCAGAGTTGATATGTATGTAATGCACAATGATACTGTGTTGTGTATAAACTGCCCCGCATGAATATATCTGCCTTGTCTCAGTCCTTTCTATTTAATCCATCTATTGGTCTAATTGCATGCTGCCCTGCCCACCCTCTGGGATCTGGTTTAAGTTGGTCTGACCTTTGACCAAAGTGTGCTTGTCCGTTGGAGATGATCTGGCGAGGACCCTCAGCTTGGGCCAAATCTTATCAATACGCTCCTGCTCAATCTGCAGAAAAAGAGAAATGAGTGTAACAGTTTAGTTGCAAAACATCATTTTTGATCAGTTTGATCAATCTATTTAAATTTTAAAGTGTTGCAGAAACCAGACTGTGGCCTGATTCCAGTCCATGCGGTGTTGGCTATGTGCCACAAAAATCTATCTTACAAGAACCAATCATACATACAGCTCCTCACTCTTCCACAAACACCCTCTACATACTGGTCAACATTCTTGTATTTGTGATTTTCATATTGTCACTTCGTTGTGATGTTTGAGCATCACTGTGCAGAATGTGGAACAAGCACATGTTCGTTTGTTTTTAAATTCATCTGCTGAAAACCTATGATCAGTTAAGTCCTCTGTCTCTATTGGCGACTGTCCACTGCAGGAACTCAGGTCAGGTATGAGGTGATGTGAGCATTTACAGGAACAAATCGACTCCAATGCCAATTGCAATCATGCCAAAACAACAGCAATGGAGGAACCTGAGGTAGTTGCTGCATTGCTGTTGTTATGTTAACCCACAGTATATGCAAAATTTTACATTGTTGGTGACGATATTTGAGAGGAGAAGACCGCTACACAAAGAAGACATTGAAAAGTTAGAAAAAATGTCTCTTTTTCTTGCTGCCTTCTTCAAGTTTAACCAATCAGTGTCGAGACCAGCACAGCAGTTTTTCAGGGTTGTTCAGAAGTACTCAGAGTACATCGTCTTTTTTCCAAACAACACAGCCCTGAAAGAGTTTGTACAGAGGAGGCTCCTATAGTCAGCACATGCGCAAAGTTTGCACTAAAACAGCCCATGAGTTTCTGCAGTGGAGAAAGACTTCATGTTTGCCTTACCTCGCCCAGCTCATTGCGGATCCTTCGGTTAAACTCTTTGCCTTCCAAACACAGGAAGTCGTCTCCAGGATGCAGGATGCCACACTTAGTGGCGATGGCCCGGGCTGTATTGATGTTGTCTCCAGTCACCATGCGGACAGTGATCCCTGCCCGCTGGCACTTTCTGATGGCATCTGGTACCTGATATGAGCAACAGAAGGAAAAACAAGCAGAGAGTGATACTGAGGTGGGAGAGGGAGGAGGGGAGATGGGAAAGAACAAGCAGTGCTGATTGTCTGATGATAGCTTTACGCACTCATTGTAGCAGTTTATAAGCAAAGAAACATTGATGACAAAATGTTGGCCCTATAGGTCTACAGTGATCTAATCCATCAGACAACTGCACATAAGTTGAAATATGCAAAACAAGCAACAGCTTCCATCCCATAATGCTGTTTCTCATAATGCAGAGGTCCTTTGCAACAGGCTGTAAGAGAGCAGACTCCTGCTGTCTGCATTGTTACTGTGACTGGCTGGTTGCCTTCATCTATCCCTATGTAAAGACAGGGTGCCATACCTCAGGTCTTACTGGGTCCTCAATGCCAACCACAGCGATACACGTGAGACCAGTGAGGATTTGGGCCTCGTTGTCCCAGTCAGGCTCTCCTTCAGAGGCAGGGAAGTCTCTGTAGGCAAGGCAGATGGTCCTTAGACCCTCTGATGCCATTGACTCAACCACCCTCTTCACCAGGTCATCTCGGTCTCGAGATTTGAAGGCTTTGGCTTCGCCGCTGGCCATCAAGATCTGACAGCACCTGGAACAACACAACAGAGTCACGTGAAACATCATGTGACTGAGCATGAAGCTGTATAAGCAGAAACACCAAACCTACTTCTTGAGTAGGATCTCAGAGGCTCCCTTGCTGAACATTCGGTAGCTGCCATCATGGTTCTTTAGCACAGTGCTCATGGATTTCCTCACAGAGTTGAAGGTGTAGACCTTGAACAGTTTCTCCTCTGGGATTTCATTGCGGATGCTCTGGTAGTCTCGGTGAAGGTCGAGTGTGAATCCCAGTAAGGCACATTCTGTCTTGTTTCCCACCTGGCGAGGCAGTCCGCCTTCCCTCTCTGGAGGCTGCAGGAAACAGCAGCAGAAAAGATGTTAAATCACAGCACAACCTCCAGCTTAAACAACAGATCAACTCCTTTACCTGGTGTGGGAATTAAATTCAGGAGTGCAGGAGCACATGGCTATATCATTAATCCAACAGCATTAAGCATTGAATTATTGTAAATATTTTCTAGAATAAATTTCAGACTTAGTCTTCCCTCAACAGCCTCTGAAGAAAGAAAGTATATTCCACTGTAAAGATGTGTAACCTTTGTCTTATATATAACAGTAAATTCAATATATCAAGATTTGAGAATCAGACAAATATATTTGCTAATGTCACCCTTGGCTTTTGGAAACAAAAACATGCTTTTCACTGTCTTTTGATATTTTACTATCCATTAGTTTCTTACTTTTTCAGCTAGTTATGCTTGGTAGTTGGAAAATGACCACATGGAACCTGCTGTCACTGTATGTCTGAGTTACAAACACCTAAACCAAAGACAGACATTCACTGTTAAATTTCACGAGTTTTAATGGTGCTGAAAAAAAGTTTAAAAAAAAGAAAAAGTGTTAAATGACGCCCTGGGGGCTCCAAACCTTAGGTTACACCGTTACACCAAACAACTGATGACTTAATGCAGAAAATGATGATATAGTGACAATCTCAGCAGAGAACTGACAAACAGGAAGCAGTTGAAAAACACTAGTTGGTGCTCATTAACTCTTCTGGCTGAATGTCTTTGTCTCCTGTGTGCTTGGGTCAGTGCAGTTGACCCAGGAGGCAGTGATCAGATGAGTCCTGAGTTGCTGTGGCAGCTCTCCAAACACCAACCGGCCAGCTCTGCCAAATGCTTGAGTCACAGAGCTTCCTCAATGAATAGGTATTTTTATAGCTCACCATAATCTTGGTGGTGTAGGCGCAGTTGACCCCTATGCCAAGGGTGAGCAGGTCCAGGATCTTTACAGGAATAAGGTCCGACTCTGGCACCTTTTTGTAGTGGTGTCCAGCAATGTAGGCCTGCACCACCGTCATGCGATTCATAGTCAGTGTGCCTGTCTTATCAGAACAGATGGCCGTGGCATTGCCCATTGTCTCACAGGCATCCAGGTGGCGAACCAGGTTGTTGTCCTTCATCATTTTCTGACAAAAGAGGAAAGCAATAATTGAGACTGAGAATTTTGTTCTGAACTTACTGGAGACATACAGAGAACAAGCAATGATGGATCTGAACTCTTCCACCAGAGCCCTTAGAGTTGGGGTCACTGCTCCAACAAAACACAACATTAAAAATAATAAAAAGCAACAATGAATGGGTATAACGGTTACTCATCAACTGGTGGTCAGTCCAGTGTTCAGGTTGACAGATGGTGAACCTCAAACAGACCTTGACTGAATAGGCCAGAGAGATGGTGACAGCCAGAGGAAGACCTTCAGGCACAGCCACCAC